>NC_088296.1:1861745-2064245 GCF_032854445.1 Liolophura sinensis | reverse complement strand
AGTGACGTTATGTAATAGTCATTCATTCATTAGTCATAATAAGCTGAAAACAGTTTGTATTGATAGTTTCTCAAGCGTTACGAACCCCGTCTTTAAGCGATGAATTATATATTTTTTTGATTTGCCAGTGTCTAGCCTCAATTTTCTGTGTGTGTTATAGTATGTACAGTAATTCAGTCGGGATTTCTCTAGGCTTCGGCATTTGTGAGTTTAGTGTCATTGTACATAGTTAGTGCAGTCTGGAAATATGTATTGGTGTTTTAAACATATTTACGATCAATCCATCCAGAAATGTCTTTGCGTTAGTTAATATATGAGCGACGGAGATATCAGCTATCATGCCATTCGACATTGTCATTTGTACTCCATTTTCTGTACAGAGCACTTTGTGAGCTTATGTTTCGCCACTTACTATTTCTTGGAGACTGTATCGCTCAATGTCTCTTTGTGCGGTTACGTAATTTCACCCCGGTTTACCCTGAACGTGACTTTGTGTATATTTTCGAGGAATGAAAAATACATTGACAGCTCATCATTGACAGCTACTGTCAAGCTGTCCGCCCTAAGAAGTTATATCTTCACAGGCAGGGGTGATAAACATCGTCAGCGGGAAATTCAGTAAAATACAGTACAACAATTTATACAGTGTCTTTGTACAGTATATTGTGTCATCGTGGCGGAGTCATTCATTGATAGTGAGGATTTGTCAGTTGCTTAACTGTCTCAGTTTAGGGAGGCAGATTTAAGGAAAATACCTGTCAGGTTTGAATTAGACCTAAGCCGGAGTCTTAGAAAAAGTGAAATGGTGGATGCTATTAGCAGACACTTGGACTAAGGCAACACTTTACCTATTACAGGCCAAATTGGTGATATTGAGTTAGTTGAGCTTCAGTTAGAGATGGAAAATTTTAAGTTAGGAAAGAAAGAAAAAGAAAGAGAGAGAGAGAAAGAGGAGAAAGGGAAAGGAGAAAAAGAGAAGAAAAAGAGTTTGGGTTAGAGAAGTTGAAATTAGGGCAGACATTCAGACTGAAGGAACTCCTGGTTAAACGTTGTGATAATGAAGCTGTTAGTCGTAGTCACCAAGGTTCTAATTTTGTCACGAAACATTCGATTAGTGTCAAGATTTAATATTAAGGAAGTAGTAATGTTTTCTATTATGTCCTTTAGGAAAGTGGTTGTTAGCTTGCAGTGGCCTGAATGGTATTGGGCAATGTTACCGCAGAGTACATTTGAAGGTAAAGCTGCAGAGGTCTATGCTATTTTGTCGGTAAATCGGTATTCAGATTACAACACAGTTAAGGCAATGGTCTTATGGGGTGGTACCGGAGGCCAACAGACAGACGCTTAGACGGTTAAGGCAATGGTCTTATGGGGTGGTACCGGAGGCCAATAGACAGACGCTTAGACGGTTAAGGCAATGGTCTTATGGGGTGGTACTGGAGGCCAATAGACAGACGCTTAGACGGTTAAGGCAATGGTCTTATGGGGTGGTACCGGAGGCCAATAGACAGACGCTTAGACGGTTAAGGCAATGGTCTTATGGGGTGGTACCGGAGGCCAATAGACAGACGCTTAGACGGTTAAGGAAACAGTCACGTAAAAGTTATGTGGAGTCTACAAGGGGTAAAGAAACACTGTTTGATAACATGTACAGGGTTCTGTAGCTAGATCATTCTTTTCAGAATTTAAGGGAGTTGGTCTCTTGTAGGAATTTAAGAACAGTGTTCCTAATGATGTCAAGGTTTATTTAAGTAAACAGAAGGTCAAGGTTGATTAAGCATGTGCTAACTAATTTGTCTTACCTCCAAGTTATAGACAGGACATACTTAGGATGTCTCATATATAACGTATGGATTCCAATAGGTGAATATTTAGGCATTTGTCAGACAGAAAGTAAAATCACTCGCCATTTTTACTGGCCTAAGATTCACAAGGATGTGGTTAATTTTTGTAAGACATGCCGCACCTGTCAGCTGGTAGGAAAACCACAGCATAGGGTAAGGTCTACACCCTTAATTCCAATTCTTGCTTTTGGTGAACCTTTTAGTACTCATTAAATGCATTGGTTCATTAACTAGAACTGAAGCAGGATACAAGTATAGTGGTACCCTTACACAAGTGCTTGTTGAACCCTTAGACATGGAAGAGTTCCGGCTGCGATGGGACAATATCAGACTAGTAGACAACTGCTTCAGTAGGGAATACAGAAGATGCAATGTCCACTCTGTCTAGATCAGGGCACCGTTCCCTTCAAAGGTCGAATGCACCACGACCTTGACCCTTTGGCACTTATTCCGCAGTCAGACAGCCAGTACCAGACAATCAGAAATCAAAGATCGTTTCAATTGTATTTAGTCTCCGAGGAAAGAGAAGTTTAGTTATCCCTGACAGACTACGTCTAATAACTCTGTTTTAAATGCATCTCCAGTGACTAGTACAGATTACGGCGATCAGAAGTTAATAAGAGAATCTTTGCGCCAAAACACACATATTAGTATGCCGGCCGTCAACCAAAATGGACGTTTCAGATCTATAAACACAAGGCCAATTCCCAAAACGACGTTTAACACAAATAACTAAAAAAAAATAAGAAAAGTATATAAAGTACCTTCGAAATAGGACGAACCATGCAAAGAAAGGCACCCAACGGTTTTCAACGAGGTTGGAAAGGCGCGAGTAATGTTCTAGGCGAATGAGTGAAATCAGCATTCAAGAAATTGTGTACGATGCTAGTATATGAGTCGACAATAAAATATGCATCTCAGGGGCGCATTGATTGCAGCTGTTCACACCAACTCGGTGATGGCTATCCATGCATGACAAGGAGAAGGAAAACAGCCGTCATGCACTAAGATTTTACACTGTACCCAAAAATATTTCACTTACGGGACGGAAAACCAGGAAGGGGAAACCAGGCAGACCCCGGTGAAAACCCACGACCATCCGCAGGTTGCTGTCTATGCTAAGATTGGAACTCGGTGAAAAAGTTGTATAACTATGGTTAGGAATCCATTGCTCCAGTCAGGTTGGCTACATTATGTTGGCAAGGAGGGATATGCCTGCCTGATTACAGCCAATGCATTGAATAGCTGAAACTTAGAATTTAAATGGTGTACACGTACAAGATGTCAGCTTATTGATGATCGCTGCTTAGTTGAAAGGAAGACGTAGACCGGGCTACCAGTAGGTCAGACCGCCATCAAAAAAGGATTGCGGGAATGTATTTTTCCGGGTAATGGTACTTCATTAACTGATATGTAAGGGATGCTTTGCTCAGCAACAGGTGCTGTGTGCTACTCCAAGTTTTGCGAGAAATCCTAGCGTACCGGATCATCTGTTTGAATAAACAACAAAATCAATGTAGGAGAATGCTATAGACGAAACTACAAACGGCGAAAATAATTCACAACTTTCTAAAAGTGTTTCTTCTGTCGTAGAGAATAAAAGCGGACGTCATCTCTGGCAGAACAGATCTCTATCGACGCCATCGTCTGTTAAAAGAGAAGACGGCTAAGCAAAATACAAAGCATGAGAAGAAGTAGGCAATGCTGTGCGGGTAAGGTTAGGATGTCTGCGGTTCTTTATGGTGTTCTCTTACCGTTTCTGTCTAGACCTTAATAATAAAAAAATACAGGAAAAAATTCTGACAGTATAACACACGGTACATTGTCTCGTGCTTTTGTTGTAGTGAAAGTGCTGTATAAGTGCAACTATCAATCAAAGATACTCCACAGAAATGTAAATTTACAACTACAATATGTTTCTGGAAATCGGCGGCACAGTAAGCCAATTCTACACAGCTTTTATGTGTACAGTATCTTATTAGATCTTCTCCATTTGGTTTTGTGAACTAATTTTACTATATCGTAAAGTATGCCCAGATATTGTGTGTATGTGTACAGAGATTTAATACAGCGTGGCCTTTTCTGGATACGCAGCGAGTCTTTCTGATTGTATCTGTGACCGTGGTTCACTGGCCCATAGACACTGATGAACGTCACTTCACATACGCCACATCCAATTGTACGCTCTGGTGAATTTCGCGATATGAAGCAGACTGATGCACAAAAAGGCTTACATCGACCAGTGCTGGCCAGCGCTACTTTATTATCTCGCTTTCAATGTGTTCATTAAACCCAGAAATAATCCATGGGTGTTTTTTCGGATTTGTGAAGAAAATTGTACGCATTGAAAGTCATAATTCAAAGAAGCAATACGCACGTAAAAATATGCACGAGTTTGAGTAGGAAATCAGAACCCTTTGCTGGATAATTTGAGATTGCGTGTTAGAATTCATGTCATGACATTTATTGCCACGGTTAAAGTTAATCCAAATACCTAAACAGCTTTTATCCTACTTCACCATTCTACAACGTCAACTCTACTTATCTTGAATGAAGAAGCCAATGACTTAAGCAAGTGACAATTTTACTGTTATCAATCGGCACTGAAACCTACAAAAATTGCGCACGCAACATTGCAATAACTAATGGTATAAAATATCGCAATATCTAAAACACCTGGTATTCTGCTGAAGGAATAAGCAATCCCTTGGTCTGGTACCTCTGAACTGTTTTGGGGAAACAGAATCCTGTAGAATCGGCATTCCACAGTATTCAAGGACACGCCTTTTTTGCAAACTAAATCATACATTTCCACAGGTACATAATCCACTGGAGGTAGACCTACACTGCTGACCTGCGAGAGCAATCTGCGCAGTTGCTCGTTATTATTTAGGAAGATGTTGACAGAGCAGGGAGTCGTTTATCATCACACGCTGGTATCTTACTAATCTATTTTATCGCAGGCATCTATGTGACTTAAATCGTTCGTGTTCAAAAATATCGACAGGTAATTTCCTGTAGTAAATGAGAACTAGGTGTACTTTCAAGCAAAGCGTAGTGAGTGAGGCCTTGTCCATTACATAGGTGGTTGATTATGCGTATGATTTAATGTAGTTGGTGTAAAATTGATTGGGTGTGAACAAAATTAAAACTGTGAAGGTGAAAAGATCGTAAGTATAAAGGTGGTTTGGGTAACGACAGACTTACAAGTTTCATGCGGCAAGCAGTTAACACATCAGACAAAATCTAGATTTTCTGCTGTTTTTTCCCTTTAATTTCTCATTATACGCCGTGTGTAAACAATGCAATAGTGTGAATGGATTAAACGCTCACTATGGAATAAGGTGCTTTCTTGATTAGAGTGTACATGAAGTGCAATAGGGTACGTGGGAAGGTCTTCCAGTAACATGCGGATGGTCGTGGGTTTGCCCCGGGCTCTTCCCGGTATCCTCCCACCATAATGCTGGTCGCCGTCGTATAAGTGAAATATTCTTGACCATGGCGTAAAACAACAATCAAATAAATAAATAAAAAATTAAATAAAGTGCAGTTGGTCACTGTTTAAAGGAATGTAGAAATACAACAGCAAAAGACGTTTCACGGCGGTAATGTCTGTCAAATCTGACTTACTTACACCTTCTCGCACTTGTAATGAGTCGTCGTTAAGTTAAACATTGTGCATACGTGTAATCTGACCTTCAGATATCAATTATCCAATCTGGATTTCAATTATGTCGTTGTTTTGACCAATAACGTGCTTTTGCCCTTATTTAAAAAGTTTCCAGCCGTTGGCTCTTTGTAATAGTTTGGCAGCTGGTTGCCTTGTAACACCATATAGTGGCTCTGTGCTCAGCAAACATCAGAGGGTGTCATAAATGCACAGGGATTGTGTATCTTTCAGCTGGAACAATTCGCTGCCGGAAATTGGGAGACGGCGATCTTTGAGGATAGGGACATTGGGCGAAGCGGTAAAGAGGTGAAAGCTTAGACAAAATCGTCCGTTGGGCGAAGACAGCGTGTAAAGAACCAGGGAACCACCAGCAAATGTTGCCATTGTTTAAATTAATTTGGGAGAGTGACAGGCGAGGTATGAAGACAATTTGCTCACTATACACACGACTCAACTGGCTTGCTTCATTCACAACGAAAGTTGTAAGCATTACTCGTTATCTGACAGATCAGCAGGGTTGATTCCGGCCAACCGCGCCATCTACAATAACTTGCCAAGATTTCTACAAAGCTACACAGTTTCTCTTTGATGGCGGCAAGACAAAAATAAATCAGCAGAGCATTGAACACTAGGTGAATGCTTTGGCAATTCGTATCCGCCTGTTGCTACTTTGTACTTCAGTCTATCACGCGTTATTATAAGATCTTTAGTTTTCTCGTTGAAGCTGAAGTCATGCCTAATTGTGAAACTCTGCTTACTTCCGAGAGGCTTTAACATCAAGGTCTCACAAAGCATATATGACATTTTGTACCCTGTCAGTAAAATCTGTGAGCGTAACAACTCGCTTTGAAGTCTTTGGCGTCAAGGCCAGCACAAAGCTACTGGAATTATGATTTATACAGCACACGCAGATATTATTTCAGATGATTTGCTTAGTAGTTTTTGTCTGAGTGCTTTCTTTCCCTACGGCTATTACGGCACCCATTGCATTTCTGTGTACACAAAGAGGTTCCCCAACGACTCGCACACACAGTTTGAAAGATGATGTAAATAGCTCAATGAGGAAAGCAATGTCGTAATACATGAAATACAAAGAAATGTCATCATATATAAGGTACCAAGCAAAGTTGTAAGATATAAAATACGAAGCAATGTCGCAATACATAAAATACAAAGCAATGTTGCAATGTGTAAAATACAAAGCAATGTCATAATATATAAAATAACAAGCAACGCTGTAACATATATAAAATAAAGCCATGCGTGTTATGCAATACATGTACTGCAGTAGGAGATTACCTACATTGCATGCGTAAACAATAAAGATCTGTGATAACGAGTTAGATAGGGTTGTTTAAGACCTTCAGTTTGGAAATACAAGTTGTAACGTGTTACTTCAAACTGTGTCAGGTAAACTTACTGTAGTTTGAAGCTACATGTTACAACTTGTAATTCTTAACTAAAGGCCTATAATATTAGAATACTAAAAACCTCCCAGCGCAAACTATGATATGTGGTAAGACAGGAAATATGTATGTATCAAACTTGTTTTCTGATGAATAAATTGTTATTGTGGCAGACAAAGCCTCGGGTGACGGTCAAAGAGCAATTGACAGCAGGACAGAAAGCCATCGTTGATTAAGAAGTAAATGTCATGGCTCGTTCTCAAGAATTTACAACAAAGCGCACTGACAACTATAATCGCACATGTTCGCCAGGACCTTTGATTATTATTAAACCCGGCGAGAGGAGAGAAATGCTTCAGTAGCCATTCGATACATCCAACTACACGTCCAAAACAACTATTTTGCGATGTCCGAGCTTTCCCGGTGGTTAAAATTGTCCCTTTAAATGTGTATGGGCTTTAAAATATCTAAGTTGAGATCGGACTCGGGGCAATCAGCTTTTCCAGATAACACTAGCCGAATCCATCATAGCCCCCTATGTTGAGATGGGACTCGGGACAATCAGCTTTTCCAGATAACACTATCCGAATCCACAATAGCCCCTTATGTTGTGATGGGACTCGGGACAATCAGCCCTTCCAGATAACACTAGCCGAATCCACCATAGCCCCTTATGTTGAGATGGGACTCGGGACAATCAGCTTTTCCAGATAACACTATCCGAATCCACAATAGCCCCTTATGTTGTGATGGAACTCGGGACAATCAGCCCTTCCAGATAACACTAGCCGAATCCACCATAGCCCCCTATGTTGAGATGGGACTCGTGACAATCAGCTCTTCCAGATAACACTAGCCGAATCCACCATAGCCCCCTAAGTCGAGATGGAACACGGGACAATCAGCCCTTCCAGATAATACTATCCGAACCCACCATAGCCCTCTATGTTGAGATGGGACTTGGGACAATCAGCTCTTCCAGATAACACTAGCCGAATCCACCATATCTCCCTATGTTGAGATGGGACTCGGGACAATCAACCCTTTCAGATAACACTGGCCGAATCCACCATAGCCCTCTAAATTGAGATGGGACTCGGGGTAATCAACCCTTCCAGATAACACTGGCCGAATCCATCATAGCCCCCTAAATTGAGATGGGACTCGGTTCAATCAGCCCTTCCAGATAACACTAGCCGAATCCACCATAGCCCCCTAAATTGAGATGGGACTCGGGACAATCAGCTCTTCCAGATAACACTGGCCGAATCCACCATAGCCCTCTGAATTGAGATGGGACTCGGAACAATCAGCTCTTCCAGATAACACTGGCTGAATCCACCATAGCCCCCTAAATTAAGATGGGACTCGGGACAATCAGCCCTTCCAGATAACACTGGCCGAATCCACCATAGCCCCCTATGCTGAGCTGGGACTCGGGACAATCAACCCTTCCAGATAACACTAGCCGAATCCACCATAGCCCCCTAGGTTGAGATGGGACTCGGGACAATCAGCCCTTCCAGATAACACTGGCCGAATCCACCATAGCCCCCTATGTTGAGATGGAATTCGGGACAATCAGCTTTTCCAGATAACACTGGCCGAATCCACCATAGCCCCCTAAGTTGAGATTAGACTTGGGACAATCAGCTCTTCCAGGTAACACAGGCCGAATCCAGCACAGCCCCCTAAGTTGAGATTAGACTCGGGACAATCAGCTCTTCCAGATAACACTAGGCGAATCCACCATAGCCCCCTAAATTGAGATTAGACTCGGGGACAATCAGCTCTTCCAGATAACACTGGCCGAATCCACCATAGCCCCCTAAGTTGAGATTAGACTCGGGACAATCAGCTCTTCCAGGTAACACAGGCCGAATCCACCACAGCCCCACTTTTCGACCCACTTCTATGTTTTCGACACCGATTGTGTTTGCCATTTTACATATCTCAGAACAGCGTCAAGCCCTATGTACAGTACCTGCCGGGGTCTTAAACTGGTTAATACAGCCAACTGAAGTTTGATCGACTCAAAGTAAATGATATGAAAATGTTAAAGGTAATAATAACATTATATGGTACACTGTACTTAACCATGTTTGGAGTTTACTGGAGAAAAGGAAGGTTGATGCGCCCACCGTCATTTAATTAATTTTTTTTGTTGTGAAGAGCAGATTTAGCAAATTAATTACAAAATGGACGGTGTTATTCACAATTCCAAAACTGATCACGGAGGCTCGGTTAGTTTAGCTGAAATAACGGTGCGCCATATTTCACTTCAGTTATCAAGAAGAAAACAAGAAAGAAATACAAATACATGCGCCTTTGTAAATTTCCATAACTGTACAAAAATGACCTTTCGTATATCTCTCGGTTCAAAGCAAGAAATACATACAGCGGCTGAGTGACAAAAAATGACAAAAGTCAATTCAGTTATCATACAGAATATAGACGGTCCAAAAAAAATTTTTTTTTAACGTCCAATAACGTTTTATTACCTTTCTCCTGTTAATTGTAATCTTGTCAAAGGCTCAAAGGTTATTGATGTCTGTCAATTCAATGAAGCCTGTCAATTTAATGAAGCCTACCACTTCAACTTTCCAAAATGTCTTCAGTTACCCTTTAAATGGCTGTTTTGATGACCTTCCGCGATTGTAAAATAGATCCATGTCTACTGGAACTATTCTTTCGCGATGACGGTGTCGCGGATTTGAACATTCGCCGAGATCATGTCTAACGGAATATGTTGGAGCTTTTTTTCCACAATCGCGGGGTCAGATATGAATCGATCCGTCCAAGCGTTGCGGTAAATCTTTTACAAAAAAAAATATAGCAGCCAGACATGTTTTATAGCTCCCTGTCACATAAAAACTGATAGATTTCCAACGTAACGTTTTTGGACAAATTGCCTGCTATAAAATAATGATTATTTCATCATATTTCTATATACCATGTTGGAATCTATTTAAGAATTTAAAATTTATTTCAGGCCAAAACAAGAGAAGCAATAAGTTTAGAACTGTCATTCGCATATCTCTGGTTTGTGTTGAATGTCAATAGCTAATAGGGACTGATCTTTCGGAGCCACTGTGTATTACGTTCCGTTAACTTCCATTTGTGTTAATTTCTTTGTTCACGAATACTACATTTATTTAGTTATTTGTTTATTTGACTTGTGTTTTACGCCGTTCTCAAGATCCACGGCGACCAGCGAAGGGCGGAACAGTTTGTTTTCGAGTCGTCATTACCAGTGAAACATCAAGAAACGCGAAGTGATTAGGGTCGAATGTTCCTGCACGTGCTCGTTAGGGTCGGGTGTTCCTGCAAATGGTGTCTCAGACTGTTTACGCTCCATCATTTACTGTGTCAAATCACCGAAACCTGGTGTGATGCGACAGTTCTACACCGCCATTACAATGCCAGTCAGTATTTACGGGCAAATTAGAAACTTACATGGTTGAAATAAGATACCTTATCCACAGTTAAAAATGGAGATAAGGAAAAAGAGAAAAGCAGTGAGAGATAAATCCCTTGTATGTAATAAACATTCACAAAAATCAATCTACAAACAATAAAGATCTAGTTGGTCGGCAGAGAGCAACTAATTCTTTTGTTCTGGACGTAGGACATCGAGGTTAAACGCGAGACCAGTGGGAATGTGAACATCGCACAACAACAACTCCTAACGTAAAATATCGAGGTTAAACGCGAGACCAGTGGCAATGTGAACGTCGCACAGCAACAACTCCCAACGTAAAATATCGAGGTTAAATGCAAGACGAGTGGGAATGTGAACGTCGCACAACAACAACTCCTAACGTAAAACATCGAGGTTAAACGCGAGACCAGTGGGAATGTGAACCTCGCACAACAACAACTCCTAACGTACAACATCGAGGTTAAACGCGAGACCAGTGGCAATGTAAACGTCATTCATCGGATTCAGAAAAAATCTTATGATGACCTCAACCAGTTTAACTGAGAGATCAACTTCATTTCGTGGAGAATCCCCATGGTGTTTTCAAAGACATGATTCTAAATTTCGGAGTTTCCAAGAAACAAGAAAATCTACAAGAGTTTTGCTTTTCCTGGAATTAGTGATTGTGGAGAACGTAATTCCACAAATCGACCGGGAATTCATAGAGACAGATATGTTTTAATTAAGCTTCAACGCAATAGACGTAGGCAGCTGATGGAGGGTTAATGCTTTGACCCGTTTTAGCTAGTCTTACATGGATAACAGGGTAAAGTGAACAGCAAAGCATCTTTTGAGAGCGCAATACGGTCCTCTCGTGCACGATCGGTTAGAAGTTACATAACCCAGAAAACGAGACACTCTTTTGCCATGGGAGGTTAATTAACCCTACCAGTGGGATCACATGCACCGGGTCTAGCTCCAGTTTTGGAGAACGCACAAAAGGAGGCAACCTTGTTAATTCTTGAAAGATAATTTTTATTGTGCAAATCTTCAGATATTTCACCACGTTTTTCCTTACAAATAAAAAGGAAAATTTAATACTCGTCATGTCCAAAATGTGCCCAAAATGCCTTTGTTCCCAGACGCCGACATGGAAGTGACACAAGTAATAGTTATATGATAAAAAAAACAGGATATGAAACTGTGAGCCTATGTGAAGCCGATAAAAACCTGATAATACCTGTCTAAAGATAGTGAGCAAGAACAAGTGTATATGTGCGATGCAGATGGTTTAAATGCCCATGATGAGTATATGTTTCTATTTGATTGGTGTTTTACGCCGTAGTCAAGAATAGTTCATTTATACGACGGCGGCCAGCATTATCGTTTGAGTAAACCGGGCAAAGAAAATAGGAAGTGCACTAAAAGGGCAGTATATGAGAATAATAGTTTTTTTAAAAAATAGTGTCTTTTTATTTACAGGGTAATTGATGGAAGATTCACTAGTCTAATACATTATGTGCAATATGGCGAGAAGATGTTGTCTGTGGATTAGAGAGAGTGATTTCACTAATACAACGGCCTAAGGCCAATGGTCTCAAAGGCTTGATTAGGAAGGTAATAGCGTTGATAAGATCATAGGCGAAGGAGAAAACTGGGGTGGAGGCGGGGGGGGGGGGCGCTGAGGGTGTGCGGCCTGATTTCCAGATTTGTGGGTTGTGTCAAGTTCCCTGCGGATGATAAGACATTCCACTCTGTAATTGCTGTGGCATCTCTCCCTGCCTCGTCGATACTTTGTGAGTAGCCGTGGGAGGGGACTGGTAGGTAGGAAAAATGTAATGATCTGTAATAGGCGTGTTTGAGATATCGTAATACCTGCTTTCCGGGTTTGGCATAAAAGGGTTTCAAAGAATATAACCGCATAAACCAGAGTTAATTTGATACTTCAGTCATGTGAGGTTTTTAATGTAGAGATACGCATCGTAGATGGGAAATCAGCTGAGGAAAGAAGAGAGACAAACTCTGGCGGCTTTCTGAACTGGTGTTCCCACCATTTTGACCACACAAAAAACACACACAAAAACTTGCTTAATTGCAATACCGGTTAACAATACATACATTATCCTATATATACATTGTACATTTAGTATGTGGCAAATATGACAAACTCATCGATGTCTTTTTGTTTATATCAGTATGGTGCTTTTGTGAACGATTGCAATAAAAACCTCGACTGTGTTACAAATATCTGCGTTCGACCCCCAAAAATATTCATGGGCGAGTTATATCGACTGTCTATCGTGAATCATTCAAACCTGTTACTGCTCCGTACACGTTACCCGTTTTCTATATTAATACATGCTTTTTCTTTCAGGAAAATACAAATATCGGATTTGATACAAGTGTCATTACAAGCGAAACATTGTATTTTTACATGCTGAAACAAATAAAGTTTCAGGCCTGTAAGTGCCTCGAAGAATATTGAATTTGACCTTGCTATTAGGAATACGGTTCCATTTATTTTTGAAAGTTGTTTGTGTATTCCTTTTGGATTCAATCGAAGCACTTTCGCTCATGTTATTCACGTTTGAGACTAATAAATAAAGTTCTTGGAAGGTTACGTGTTTCCGTGAATACTGATTTGATCAAAGTAAATACTCAAGAAATACTCGAAATAAGCATTCATCCCTATCTGGATCTGAATTCTCTGCCGCAACACCCTCAGATGCCATTGGATCTAATGTACTTAAGAGAGAAATTAATGCTTCTTGCCGCAAAGATAAGGTGTAACGTAATCAATTCTACTAGTTTACTGACATTAGACGTGGAAAATCGTATATTATTCCGGATGAAGTCCTGCTTTTGTCTGGTACGAAACACGATGCGGTGGACTAGCATTGTCCTACAAGCGACTGCGTTGATACTTTACCATTCCTGTGCTGGTAGTAACACAGACGAATGTATGGAATACTAATGTTTTCAAGATAAACACTCGAATACAAATAAGGAAAGCGAAAGACAAAGATACCTTTCCGGACAAATATTATTGGATTGGTTGAAAAAAAACCCCAGATATTTGCGGCTTAGGGAAGCAAACTGACGCAGGAAACCCTCGCCGATGCGATTGTTGTAGGTTTAAGCTCAGATTTCCTCTTACCATAGGGCTGGCCTAGTAAAGGGGTTCACAAGCAATGTAACATACGACAGAGAAACAAGCGCAAGCAGAAATTACGTAACCCAATTGCTTTGCAAACCTCCTTTTTCCCTTAAATTCGAATGCGGCCGGTTTACAATCTTTACCTTAACTGATATACATTTAAATACATTCTATTCCATGTTAGTACCATTTCCTGGAAAACGGCAATATTTTAACGTTTCGATTTCAAGCCTTTATTTGCTTATTTATTTATTTATTTTCTTAATTATTGATTGTTGATTTGCGCCGTACACAATAATATTTTATTTATACAACGGCTGCAGGTATTTTGATTATGGCGGGGCGGGGGGGATCCACGACCATCCGCAGGTTCCTGGAAGATCTTACCACATACGGCCGGAGAGGAAGCCAGCCTTTTATTTTCTGCCATTCGTTTCATGTCAGCCAGAAAAAAAATGACGTAGGTTTGATAAGACATCAGCTGTGTTCACCGTGCAAGAGAAAAGGCGGTTTTGGTAAGAGGCTAATCTAGACTGAATTTGACAGTCAATATTTGACCACTGGGTCCTTTTGAGAGAAGAAGTGGTTTTTAATCTGCTCTGTATTTGCTGATCGCGTCGACCAGTCCCTGGAGGGGTCTTGCGTCACAGTCTATTTCGATATTCTTTCTGAAGTGTCAGAATATGGAATCCCAAAGAAATGGCTCTCTTTAGACATTTTAGACTGATTATCCTCTACATGTTTCCACTGAATATTGGAATTAAGTTTAAACCGTAATATTCGTTACAGAGAAAATGCTACATGTACACTATAGGCTCTGTTCAAACTTTCCGAAAGTTTTAAATATCCCATTTTTGCTAGTGAACGAAAATGGATCGTGTGCAGAGAGAGCCAGGCTTTACACAAATGAGCTGGAAAACATTTGGTTTACAGCTAAGCAAATGCTAATGCACGAGCTTGGTACTACTTAAGAGCTAACACAATATTTCAAAGAAAATACAACAATAATATATCCTAAAGTATTCAGGAAAAGGCGTAAAAATAGACCTAAACGGCCACATCCTTCTTTTTTCTGTTGGGCTTGGTAAGCATTAAATCAGTTTTTAATCTGGAATTTTGACGATGCCATTGGATTTGTCCATGCTAAAACAGCCGGAAACATGCTGTCACTACTCTCGTGCCCCGCACACATATGGTGACATGCAAATGGCAAACTACGGTTCGAGTGAAATACACGGGACAGATAAGTCCTTCATTACGGTGAATGTCGCGTCTGATTGATCAAAACTGATACATGTTACATGACCGTGCTTTCGAATTTCTCGATGTGCTCGATTTTCGTTTCTTTGAACTGCGATTTCTCTGTTATGCAACGCCACAAAAATAGAAAGATATGTTATTTTCTAAACCAATGCATGCTACTTTATCGATGTATATATGCATTTGCTCAGATGTCTTTTAGACTTAAAGTTCCATATTTACCCCACACAGAGTTAAAAACGCTTGCAACGTTACAAGATTGTCCGAAGCAGAAACCTCTGTATAGTCACTAGTATACTGGTAATATTGACGCCCACAAAAAACCTAGAGATAACAATAACTCTTGATCCTCAATACAAGAAACAAATTTCTGGCAGCATTTAGAGATGACCGATGATAGAATCTAGGGTGCACTCTAAGGTCTGGGCGCTATCGATCCTCTTACAAACCGGCTTTGTTAAACACCGAGTTCTCGAAGTCCCTTCACGTCTATGAATTTTACGCTCTGGTGAGTTGTAGAAGGAGTTGGCTGGGGGATATGGCATGTGTCCTTATCTAGACATGGTGGGTATGTAAAGCGGATATTGAAGAAGTGTTGCCTCACTGGATTGAGTAAGAAACGCAAGAGACCTACGCACAGAAAGGGCATGTAACTAAAGGTTGACATATTGCTTCGTGTTGGAGTAAGCGCTGTAAGTCTTCTTAAACTGACAGCTCTTAAGTCTACCAGAACGAACAGGTCAATTTCCAATTCTGCTCTGAAGTAAACTCTAATACCGACCAAGCCATAGATGAAACAGGCTTTCTTATACCTGACATAAACAAACTTCTAATAGTTATCTTCAAAAGAGAAGCAGCATATTCTTGTGTGTCTCATAGCGCATGCGCGGATGCTTATTTGGAGAACAGCTGGTTTTATTTTAGAGAATTGCAAGTTATTAAATTATTCTATTTGTGCTGTCAGTGAGCCCAAATAGTGGCATTTTATGCACAAATGAATGATTTCGTCAATGGGCCACCTTTATATGTCGATAAAGAATTGCATGCTTTTGTTTATATGACTCCAGTTCACAACATCTCAGAATCAATGCACTAAAACGCTAGGTTTTTAAATAAAAGTAACGAAAAGAACAAATTTCCAGTTTAGAGTTTTTAGCCCATTGTTTACGGTGTTTTTTTTAAACAAAAATGCTCATAAAAACAACTTGTTTTCAACAAGCATGGAACGGATCATCAAAAGTCTATCTAAACTGGCACTTAGTCTTCGTCTAGCCAAACTTTATTTATTTATTTATCTGACTGATGTCTTAGGTCGTACTTAGGAACACGTTACATATACAACGACGGCCATCAGTATGGTGGGAAAAGTAATGAAAGTATGGTATTGAGCCAAAAGTACATTAGTGTCGCTCGGAATGCTCATGCGTGTCATGCAATGTGCACCGTAGAGAAATTGTAATTGAAAATCAAGCATTTTGGTGTTGGCCCCAACAGTATTGGACTAGAGGTCAAGCGTGACTGAGCGTAACCCGTAGAGACTTAAGCCAAATCAGACCGAAGCTGTTAAAACTGACTTTGCTTTCGGCACACGAGAAAATGTCCCAGGAAATGCCCAGAAGACACTGATGGATGAGGGCATGGGGGGTTAGCATCCACAACCTTACACTGTGTCCGGCTGTGGACAGACCCGAATTTGACCATTAAGATAATCGGGGATAATTTGAACCATCTCCAAAGCGAATCATCAATGTTTGAGTAAATAGCCGTGGCCTTGGTCCCAAGTGGATTTCTGCCGTCATCCATCTCTATTGGCCGCACTGAAGCCCTGTTTGGCGGTCTATCACTCCTGACGATCACTCCCATTAAGCGATAGAAACTCTCAGTCTTTGACTTGCCCTAAATCCCTAAGTCTTATCAAATTGTATCGGAGCGATCCCCAGAGTCTATGTGAAAATGCGAACAGGATGAATGATAAGTGGAAGCAGGCTATTAGAAGGGCTTTAGAAGATAGGCTAACCGCAGGCGAAATGCCATATATATATAGTCATTTAGACGGCCACACACATATGAGGCGCCGCAATTTTGTGGCGGTTTGCATTCTGTACAAGAGAAAATTCAGACATAAGACGCTTATTAACCTCATTTGGAATAGAAGAGTACATCTAAAACGAAACGCGAACTTGTGACTGGGCAAATCCAGAGAGATAGAAGAAATTGTATATATGTGCACATAAATATAGGTAATAGGAACATGTAATATGCCCGAACCGATAGTTTTGTAACAAATAAGCAATTTGTTTCGTCACGGAAATTAAGGGATGGGTTAGTACTGAGAAATCATGATAGAGTGGCATAGTAAAGGTGCATACATACACATGTAGATAGATAAAGATAGATAAAATGGTTTATTAAATGTGATGACTACACAGATGTGGGGTATTCACAGTGGTCAGTGACTTCCATGAGCATTGGTTAACAATAGTTTTTAACCCGTTCTTGCCAAAGCCATGATGCTAGAAACGTGTTAGTTATCATTATGTTATGCATTTAAATGAGGTGTTAGAATAAAACCCTAACTGACGTAAACTGACAAGAGGCTTATTTAACCAGTTACGGCAAACCATTGACCAGCTATCACGCTGTCGGCGATGTGCTGGTTTTACTTTCTATACTTTTGTTCTTTTTTTGTGCCTACAACGCAATGTGTTGACTATCACATTAGTCGGTGGCGAACTATTCAGCTTATATAACGTTACCACCAATTAAACAGCAGCAGACAACGGTTAGAAACACGTCGAGTGGGTCTTTTACAAGACGCCTTTCTCCAATTACGATAAAGTATTTAGGAAGAAAGCTGGTGTAATTAATTTGATTGAATCAAGCTCTCGTAGTGCACTAAACGGGTCATGAAATAGAGGTAGCAGAGTGCCCCAATTCACTATAGACGGCACCGTCTTGGAAAGATCAGACTGTGCGTGTGGGACAAGCTTGTTAAAGGGATCCCGAGGGTCAATGCTGTCCTGACATCAGCAAGCTTGGGACTAATCAACGGCGCGCGGGAGTAGGATGGGGGTGTTTGGGTGGCCTGGCAACTAAACCTAATTTGCAGTCAGTTATGTTAACCTAAACCTAATGAGGAACCTTGCTCCTTAGAATCCGGCCTACGTAATCATTTCGAGCACATTCCTCACGTGGAATTGCGACAGGTCTGTGTAAGAATTGTAGTAAAGCCCCACATAAAGTGGTCAGATTTAGGAAAGAACAAGGGAAAAATCACCAAATAGTGAACTAATTAAGGGTCGATGTAAATGTTTTTCTTTCAAAGAAGGTTAGGGTTTCGTTTATTTTAAATATTTATTTATATACCTGACTTGTTGCATAAGAGTTCTTTTTGTGGTTGTTTTTGAAGTGTTACGCGGGAACCCTTTCCCATTGGTAACACAGGGATATATGTCATCCCATAATAAAACATTCCTATTTTCCCACCACGCAGTTGATGAAATAAGCCATAGCATGTTACACATTTTCAACGCAATAAGGACTTCGTTTCGAAACACGTTACACATTCCCGTTTGTAACCAGTATTGTCATTTCATATGTTTTGATCGAACAACTATTTGATACGATTTACTGATGGAAGACGAACTTTGGGATATTTAATTCTACAGATAAGGTGAGTTAAGCAAATATCCTGTTATGCAAATACCACAGGGATGTGCGTCAAGCATACTTAGGAATGTTACACCTACCACAGAGTGCGGTAGTCAAAAACCGCACGTTATCATCAGCTGAAAGATAGACGTCTTCAGATACCGATTTTGTGGGGCAATCTTACAACTCGAACAACCTTTAATTGAAGTAAGACTGGTATTTATGATAGTGACGAACTCACATTTACAACTTCAAGGGTAACATAGTTTTATATCTGAATTCAATTAATCTCAAATTGGTCGATGTTATGCTCAGGGAATCAACGATTTGCGACAAAGCGTCAAACCATTGAGCAAAATCGAAAAAAAACACACACATCAGATTGAGAAATTAAGGACACAGGAAATTTCAAGGGCTGCAGCGTTAAACAATACATAATGTACAGCATTAAACAGGATTTAAGCATGACCTTTATTCAACTGTTCTAAGGGAAAGCTATTGTTATGGATATTTTTACCTTTTATGAAACAATGGTTACATCTTTCACGTAATCTACCGATCTGCTATAAAAATCGCCACGCCTTGGTAGCTAAAATAAGAGCTTTAAAAAGGAAAAATGGCTTACCTAGCATATGCAGGTTAGAGGTTTCCGGTTTCTATATCCGGCATCGTGAAACTTTACAAAAACCCAGTGCATGACCAGAGACGCAACATGCATATCGTAGCTCCAAGGGGTAATCCGGTTGGTAAGCTCACATCTCATCCAAGAAGGAGCAGAAAAGAAACTCAGGATTTGTGAAGAGTTATTCGACAAAAAACAGGGGTTGTGGTGACCGCTGGGTATTTTCAACCATCGCCTTAGAGAACAGAAGCTACCTGCTAGAACCCCACAAGAAAGCAGGTAGGGCTAGTCAATGATCCACGACAAACTGAATCCGGCTCGACAAACATTGAAGAAGGGAATGAATTCCATAGTGCGACTAAAATTACCGGTAAATCCACAGTGGAAAATATACACCATCAATATTTAAAATCCTCGGAAAGAGGCAACACGCTGGCTTTTGATACTTTGTTTTCTTTAAATTGGCTCTTTGTTTGCAAGGGGACAAGATCGAGAAGGATTCTGATATATGTCAACTTTTAGGAAACTAGGGTGATGCTGGTAGACAGAAATAATACCCAAAAGGCTTGTATACCCTTTTCAATGTCATGACTGACATAAGATAGGATTAACCAGCAATATCTGGCAGCGAAGATGTCACCCGGCGTTAGGTTGAACGGGCACTGGTTACCGGAGTATTAAGGAAGCACCGTGTACTAGGACGCCCAACTCTGTCCGCAGAGGAACCAAGTCGCCCGCGCGGCCAGGGGTTTTATATTCTCCTAGGTTCACGAGAAATCGATGGTTGTCTTCGGAAAGCAGAAGGAATCGCCTTGTGTCCTGTCCAAACTAGTCTTTTCTCCGGAGGCTATTATAATCGTTGTCTGTCCAAGCTAACATATAACATTGAGCCCAGTCGTGTGGTAATACCAGGCCTGAAACCTGCCGTACTATCGCGGGTTATATTCTGAGAGCGAGGAAAGAACGCGTGTATATTAGTCTTAGTTTATGAAAAACAACGTCTGCGCGTTGTTGTACCCCAACATGGCCGATATTAACCTGGGACTTAAGTTCAAGGCGCAGGGAATTAAACAACAAGCCACATCCTTTGATTGATGGCGGTCACTCACGCACGAGGTTCTAGGAGTCGCGCGAGTCCTTCAGAAAAACGCCCCTTTGTTCCGAACGACAGGGTCCTTTTTTAATCTGACCAGAACAGATCGACATGTTGGCGGACACTAATAGAGATTTATTGCAACTCTTGCCATGCCTGATGGGTAGGATGCCGGCTGGAATAACTGTTGTCACGTCGGTAGAATTCAATCACTTGCCCGGGTTCCCGCGGAGGATTCCAATATTATAACTGTGTTTTTCGGGTTGCTAATGGTTCTAAGGCCGTCTGTTCTCTAACAACTGACTGCGACTTACAAATAACAGGAAATGATCGCGTGCTCGTAGCCCGGGGATTCCCCACTTGGAAGACGTCAGGCACACAACTACAAATAACTGTACTTGCCGTGTTAGAACTAAACATTACGGACGTTATATACAGTTGCGATCGGAAAGGCATATTGTCAGGACAGTGAGCCACGGCTCAACTTTGGAAATGTTTACCTTTCAGTTTTCATGTTAATTCCTTTTTCTGGAAAGTAATGTCCTGGTCTCCCCTGCACCCATTGTTCTCGGAGTCCTTATTCAGAAAATAACCCTTGTGTAACCTTGCACCTGGTCACTTTTAGACCAGTTCTCTTCAAAAAATTATGATGTTTGTGAAAAAGTTCGTCAAATATCTCGCCTGCGGAGGCTGATTTACCTATTGCCCCCATTAAATCATGACTTTACGGCGTTAAATAACGGACTAGTTTGTCTTACAGCTTTGAAAAAAAACGCACACGTGGGTGATATAAGCGTCCAGTGACATGAAAATCGAATGCAACTCTTTATACGATAAGAAAAACGAACCAAAAAACTTTTTCTTTAACTTTTCCTTAACACTCCTTAACAGTAATTCCCAAAATTAGAGAAGAGCAACCGCTTGAAATAAAGCTTTTAACAGGCAACAGGAATGAATCTTCAGTCTTCATTGTGTTCTAAACCTAACTGTAATGTCAAAATTAAGTTCAATGTCGGAGATCCTATCCGAAACAACAAAAACTTATGTGTGCTTCACTCGGGTTTAAACAGCAATTTCTATAAGCACGATGAAACGAAGAAATCATTTTTACACTAGACCCTGGTAGCTGTCGTTCAGGGAAATTCAGGGAACAGGCAATGGAATCAAGCCATACAAATACAACCAGCCAATTAATTACGCGAATTTCGTTGCCTGCATCAATAATTAATGAAAGAGGTGAAACAGTTCAATATTTTCGGAGCTAACAACATGACCTAAGCTCTAATCACAGCGCTGGCCGCGTTTCATGCATTATAAACTTTTTATTACCTTAGCACGTTTTACACCCAGTCCTATATCTGTTTCGTTCAAGTCTGATTGTGTAACGGTGATTTACCCAAAAAAAAATCACATTTGAAACACAAGGGTACAGCCTTTCCAAAGGCGTGACTGATGATTTCACCAGCTTAACGTGTTTTCTTCTTAATTCTTTCGCTTTTTGGTTTGATTTTGTATGCACCCATGTATAAATAGGATAAGCTAATTACAGTGAAACGTCAAAAATAAAGAAAAAATAAGGATATCGAGATTGCATGAAATACTCAATGCCCACCAAACTATGCAACAGGATACAAATTATTGCCAAGAATTGTTTTCCGGATTTTATAAGAGTTAAAAAAAAGCGTGTAAAATACTTCTATTTATGCCTTGACAATGAACAGTTGGAATAAGACCCTAACTGGGTAAACTGACAAGAGGCCGTATTTCACCGGTTACGTGTGGCAGTTTGTCAGCTATCACATTCTTGTTACTGCTCTGGTTTTCTCTCCAGACTGTCCGTCTTCAATTATATTATCACCAAGAATGTTGTTTATCAATGTGCAAAAATATTCTTAATAAGTTGCCAGACGGTTCGAATTCGGTAACAATATGTCTTCATGCTCTGTGGCATAGCTGTATTTCAAAAACACATCAAGCATAAATGGCAAATTGCAAGATTCCGTGATGAATTTTGTCCACATATGTCGAGCTCCATAAACGGATGAAATCAGTGGAAGGAATATGGATCGATATGTTCAAAAGTGCATCAGTAGTTAAGCCCGGTATTAAGTTTAGTCGGGACTAAAGTGCCCTGTTTTGTATTAGGTCAAGATTGATTTTAAGATTTAAGAATAACATTACTTTGAATACACTTTTTGAACAACCGGCCCCAGACTATGGAGTGAACAGCTGTTGTGAAAGCAACAAGTGATAAATTGATTGGTTGAAATCTCTATCTTATTTTGACATTTGCTCCAAAGTTTGGGAATAAAATCGGGAAAATGCGTCAATCTCTGATGCTACATCTGCCAGCTCTTTGAAATCTCATCTACTTTCCTGCATCGTTTTTACGACGACCATTTGACAGCAGAAACCGAGAATGTCAAGGTGGTATGAAGTAAAAAAAAAGCAATCAAAGACAAATGGAGAACTTCAGCAGGGAAGTATATTTTACAGACACGCTCACAGGTGGGATTTTGGGGGGGGGAGGGGGTGGGGAGAGTGTGTACGGCATAGTGGCGATGTCCTCCACGCAATGGATCACCACTTTTTTAAAGGATAAGCTGAAATCATCACAACACTTTACTACACTGGTAAAAGATTGGTTCCAAAGGCAAAGTGGAGATAAAAAAGGATAAGTGGACACATGTACGGCTTTCCATTGAAGGCAGTGGTGGGAAAAGAGGGTTGGAGGGGGGTGGGGGGGGATGCCTATTGCACTGGACTTGCATAGATCTGGGTTTCTTCGGGTTTTTTTTTTTCTGCCAGTACCTTGTCTTTATGCACCATGCAAGTAGAGCGTTTTGTCAGTTGATGTCAAATTACGTTCCATTTATATTTTATGGAAGATCTATCAGCTTATTGTATTGTCTAGACATTTGCAAATCTGGCAAGCAGATTTTTTATGAAATTTCAGATTTTATTTTTCTTAAATTTATTTTGTATATAGGTATGGACCTGAACATTGGAATATTGTATTTATGCAGCTCTGGGTCGGGGTGGAGGGATGAGGGCGAGGGGTGGGGGTGGGGGGGGGGGGGGGGGGTGCGGAGAGGAGCAGAAAGGAGAGAAAAACAGGTGACAGCAACAGATATCACCAGATATCCATGCAACAAATATGAACTGTATTACCGGGTCTCACTGCGATGGGCTAATAGTCTAGACTGGGATAATCAAGATGACAGTCCGGATATCTACAGACAGCCTACTAAACCATATAACTTCCTGTTGATCCTCACGGAATTCTGTCAATGGCAAGTCTATCCCTTGAACATTCTGCTCTACATGTCAGCCTATGGGTGAGGCGGCTGCTGTGTCAGTCTGACTATATTTGTTGTCTCTGGTATTACTCGGTAGATTATATCGGACGTCCTATAGCGGCGTTTGTTTGGATCAACCCTTCATTATTTGCACCTTAAAAGATATAACCGTTTGCCCTTTTCGCAAAGCAAATTGATAGTGGATAATGTTCAATAAAAACGACTACATAGAGTAAAATATTTCGTTATTTCCGAGCAAGAATACGCACAGAGACATGAAATATGTCTGCGAACCACAATTACAAACGCCTAACAAATGCATTATAATTGAAGATGACATATAACTACATATAAACATAATTAACTGATGAAAAGTTGTTTTACAAAACAATCTTGGCTAACTGTTTCGTACTGTATTGCAAGCGCATTTTAAGTTGCATTGTGTTTCAGAACATTTTTCTGCCGTGCAAATCGTTTTCTCCACAATGCGTTTGCGATGTAAATTCATTTGGCCTAAGTTGTGTTCACTCTGTGTTTAAAATGTCTTCAGTGAGTTTTCTACATACCGGAAGGATATTTTCCTTGTGCATTTCGTAGTGAGTAATACGTACATATACGTTACATATTTTTAGGGTTTTGGCTATATTTGTTAGACAATTTACACTAAAGCGGAACCTTTTTGCACTATGTGTATATATCCAATGGTATGTAATGCAGTGATTCTCTCTAATTTGTCTCACACACGAAAACCATTTTCAGTCAGCGTTTTTTTCCAGCCTAAACAGAAACTCTACCTAACGACGAATTTTGCAATGAACACTAATTGTTTAGACTTACGCCGCGACACGACGTCAAGAAACCAGACGGTTGTCGACAAACCAGACATTGTAGTTTTAGTACCGTTTGTTCTTGAGTTAGTCACATTAGTAATCAGTGAGCGACTCGAGCGGTTGATCAGCTAAGGCCTCTACTGTGGCCTCGGTAGATATAAATCAACTGACGTATATAAAAACCAATCATCTGAATGCGATTGTGTGGACAAATCTTGGAGTCTTAATTATGGACTCGAAGGAGTGGAAATTATTTCAGACGGCGCAAGGACATAATTCGATTGTTTCTCAGTGTTTGGATAATCGTGATGAAATTTGGTATAACTCCGTTCTTGGCGGGTTGTATACCAGTGCTTTGGAATCGTGTTAACACGTTGTTTTCGAGGACCGATGGGATAGCCCGGTGTGTTAAACAAAACCGCTCGGCTCACCAGCGGAATCGACATCCTGAACAAAGAGTTTTATTGTTTCAGTTATTCCACTTGTTAGTAATTGCACCTAGTGGAGACAAGGAAGGTTAATAAATGTTTGGCAATCAATGTACTCGTTTCGTAACGCATTTATCCCTTATATTTTAAGTTTATTTGTTATTCAGATGGTTTGATGATTATCGCCATGTTGACGAATCTTCACCGATACGACCACGGCCAGTTTCATAGGTGAAGGTCGTCGAGATGTTCAGCTGGTTGTTTTAGTTACATTGCTAGTAGTGCATACATCCGAGATACGTTTTCTGTCAGCTTTAACAAAATTGAAAAGAAAATACGTCTGAAAGCATGTTTAAGCTGAACTATATATATTTGGCACATATTTAAACATGGTACTGGCCATATAAAGTCAGTGTTTGTTTTCTTGTGCCGCTATACATGAAAAAGCATTAAATATCTATAGAACGTACAGAATAAGGAAGCGGTAGATTTGGGCTCGACACAAGCGATATCCAGAATGAGTGTTCATAACTAATATAGATTTGCATCCTTTGGTATTTATCTAATGATTAAACGCGATAAAAATCAACTGCAGGATTTGATTCAATTTGCAGTGTGCATATGGCCATACGGAAGAGCTTCCCTTACTTATAAGGTTTATGGGAACAACTCACCCATCCCGCACCAATACTCGTCAAACCCTTTCACTAAAAGAGATACAGAACCGACACTAATTGGCTGACAGTGGCGATAGGGTTTCCGGGATAAAATATTGCAGCTTTGGCCACGCTTGAATAGATGTAGCATACTTCAAATTTTCACACCAGTCAATCAAAATAGATTCTGTATCCCTTTACGCTAAAAATCTGAACTAACAAAATCAACATTCGATGGTTGAAACTCGTCGCAAAGTTGACGACCTGAGCCAGATTTTGTATTTTGCCACTCAGTCACAATAGATGGCAAGTGGGACTCGTAGTTTTGGGTAACCAATATGCTGCAGAAAACAAACTAGGGCAATCATTTACCTACCTCTTGTAAGCCGCTCTCTTTCCATATTAAACATAATGGAAATGACGTAGCAATATGTTAAAATAAAGACACGCTCAAATTCGAAATTTGACTGCCCTTTCTCTGTGCCTGTTAGTATTGAACTGACGCTCAGTGTACGAAAACTTGCCTTAAAGCCGACCCCCATAAAGCCCTTCAATAACACCCTCGGCAAATCCCCGGGACGTATTCGCTGTATCGGTATTTCACCCAGAATCCT
Source organism: Liolophura sinensis (assembly GCF_032854445.1). NCBI lineage: Eukaryota > Metazoa > Mollusca > Polyplacophora > Chitonida > Chitonidae > Liolophura > Liolophura sinensis. The sequence goes on along the minus strand of NC_088296.1, from coordinate 2,038,294 downwards.
ACGTCTCCTTTGCCTTAACAGCCGGCGTTATCAGCAGATTTCTATAGCATTGTCCGGATCAATACATGTACGTGCTCGCTCACCGTTGTCAGGAATTCCCCACGGAGACAGTTAAAGGCTCACCAGCAGTGGATTCAACAGCTACATTGTCTGATAATTCCCCAATGGAATCTCAATGGAGTTTTTTTTTCTCTTTCTTTCTTTTTTTCCTTTTTTTTTTTTTGGCTGCCTCAATGTTATCTCATAATTGATTGATAACCGTCGGCTTAACTGGATCGGTTAGCAGTCTGACAAGTGTAATTTACAGCGCATTGATTCACAAGTACATGTATAGACCACATGTACATCTATTCCTAAATGTTAATCTTCAGAAAACCAGTAAAATAATAAGAATAATAACAATAGTAATAGACTTTATAGCAGACAAAACAAAATGAAACATGTAGGTGTGTTGTCGTACCACCCAGAGGGAAACAATCATATGTCAAGTTATTTAAAAATGTTTACGTCCTCTTAAGACAACGTCTATTTACACTGTTTTATGGCAGATGGCCATGTTATTTTATAGGGACTCCGTATAAAATTCAGGAGAAATCGTCTTTAATCTTCAGTCATATTTATATAATTAAAATGACACCACTGACTTGAAGTTCACAGGCAAGACACATGGTTCTTGTCACAGTACATATGGTGTAACTTTTTGGTGAAGTTCGGTTTAGTGGTACACAGTGGATAGAGTTTACAAAGAAAATAGAAAACCGCTGAGCAGAAACAGACCGCTACGATGCACGAAGGCCATTTTGTCCAAAGGGTAAAAAAAAAACGGATACTACACTGGAGGCTTTAACAATCAATTCACGAATACGCTCACGGGATTCCAACAATCTCCGTGGCGCTGCGGATACATGTCATGGGATAAATCAGAACTAATTGCATCTGAATTAGCTCAGGGTTTATTACCTGTCCGCTGTGTGCTCAACCGTGGCTCGTGATCGTTTGAAATTAGACTCATCTGTGGTTGGGAGACAGGAAATACGGATGTCGCGAGTGAAATGTTGCCTCTCGCCACAAATCAATGTAATCGAACACGACAAGCCTAAAGCTGCCATTTTAAAAGGTTTGCGCGTTATAGAACTGGTCACATCTAGAGATCTGCAGTGTTATGCCGCTCTGAGTAGGGCGAAAATGCGTTTGTTTGCGGTCCATGGTGAATAAGGTCACAATTTCGAGTCCAGGCCTTGCTGGATCGCCCACGTTTCTGGAATAAGAGGATTGTAAGAAACCTACCGATGGGTGACGGGTTTCCCTAGACATGCGGTTCTGTGCCACTCATAAATGCCCATCATCTCTCCGTCCTAAAGCGAAAACCGGATACATGGAGATGCTTAATACTTACAAATAAAGCAAAATCGATTGCAGAACGTCCAAAAGCCTAACGGCATTTTTAAACACAAAACATGGACCTATAAAAATTGTGTACGTTACGAGTAAGGACAGCAGCGTGAGGTTCACGAGATATTTGTGGTAACTGTATTAGAATGTGCACTTAAGCCATCAGGCAAATACACCAATATGTTTTATCTGTGAGAGAAATGTTCCTTCTTTTGATTTCCCAACAACTTAATGTCATTGAAAACGAGCTGTATGTTGTTAACGGGATTGTAAGCTACCATTTTTTTCCGTTCAGCTTAAACTAGTTGTTAATCAACCCTTGATGCATCGTAATCTATCGACGTCGTGCATATCGGTGTCATTTCGTGCCATAATCAAGCCACCACAATAAAGCTAAGAATTTCTAAACAAGTGTTTCCAAGGAGACAGATTTGCCTGCCATAATGCTTTTACCGCCATCTTTAGTATGGCGTTGCCGTGGACACAAAACCGGTTTCAAAGACGACGATCAACAATATCCGATTGTAAAATCCTTGAAGAGTACAATCTGCTTTACTTGCGAATTTTACTGCAAATCTATTGCCAGGGCTAGCTGGCGACTATTTTGATCACGGATGCGCTCTCATGTAGTTGGATGGCAATCAGAATCTGATTACAATGTACTAACACCCTGCTTTTTGTTTTTATAGAGGCCTAGGGCCGGCTTCAAAACAATGTCATTCGCGCCACCAAGTTCTACCGAAGAAGTAGATCAAATCCAATGCAGACATATTACCACAGGTGCCCCAGTGAAACACCATTCCTAGGACATAATTCCTCGTTTTTTTTTTCTTACAGGCGACACCATTCTCCACAACCAGTCACATCATACCGAAGACACCATTCTCCACCTCCAGTCACATCATACCGAAGACACCATTCTCCATCTCCAGTCACATCATACCGATGACACCATTCTCCACAACCAGTCACATCATACCGATGAAACCATTCTCCACAACCAGTCACATCATACCAATGACGCCATTCTCCACAACCAGTCACATCATACCGACGACACCATTCTCCACAACCAGTCACATCATACCGAAGACACCATTCTCCACCTCCAGTCACATCATACCGAAGACACCATTCTCCATCTCCAGTCACATCATACCGATGAAGCCATTCTCCACAACCAGTCACATCATACCGATGACGCCATTCTCCACAACCAGTCACGTCATATCGATGACACCATTCTCCACAACCAGTCACATCATACCGACGACACCATTCTCCACATCCAGTCACATCATACCGACGACACCATTCTCCACAATCAGTCACATCATACCGATGACGCTATTCTCTACAACCAGTCACATCATACCGACGACACCATTCTCCATAGCAAGTCACATCATACCGATGACACCATTCTCCACAACCAGTCACATCATACCGATGAAGCCATTCTCCACAACCAGTCACATCATACCGATGACGCCATTCTCCACAACCAGTCACGTCATATCGATGACACCATTCTCCACAACCAGTCACATCATACCGACGACACCATTCTCCACATCCAGTCACATCATACCGACGACACCATTCTCCACAACCAGTCACATCATACCGATGACGCTATTCTCTACAACCAGTCACATCATACCGACGACACCATTCTCCATAGCAAGTCACATCATACCGATGACACCATTCTCCTCAACCAGTCACATCACACCGACTACACCATTCTCCAACACCAGTCACATCATACCGACGACACCATTCTCCATAACTTGTCACATCATGTTGACGCCGTGACGGTCACAGCTTTTGCTGGGCGACAAACAAAAAGTGGACTTTTTGAAATGGTATACATTGAAAATAGGTATGTATACACATGGAGTTCCCACATTCGCAATAGTTGGACAAGATAATGTGTCTTGCATATTACAAATGAAAATATCTGACAAAATACCTTGGGAGTAAAAGAATTTTGAGTTTTAAGGGAACACTGTTTGTGTAAAAAACAATAATTTAGCCAGCGGAAATAGAATGGGAAAATTTGTATAAACGTATTGGCTGGAAAACAGGGCGCAAAGTTTTACTTTCAATTGAGATATAATTTTACTAATCTACCGAACTAAATCTAAAGATGTCGAGAAAATAAGCCTTGTGTCAGTACAGACCACTTTTGTTGGATTTTGCTATGACGCCTTGTGGCTCCATTTTCTTTCGAAAATAAGCCTTGTGTCAGTACAGGCCACTTTTGTTGGATTTTTCTATGACGCCTTGTGGCTCCTTTTTCTTTCTATCCGACCCAACAATGTCCACTGGAGTAGCGGGAAATTGTACATCCGGGTACGTTATACTGAGAAGTCACGTATAGGGACAGCCAGAGCTCAAAAGGCCATTGTCAAAGTTTGAGCTCATCGATATTTCTAACCCGTTGTTCTTTTATGGAGAACATGCCTGACATCGACGGTCCTTTCTTAGGCGATAATCTTTTTCAGTGCCACGAAATGTGTAGAAAGGGAATCACGTGACGAGTGTCAAGAAACAAAGATAGTAGCTGGAAAGATTGCAGAGAAGACCAGGACTGGTGCGTCCAATAAGCCGCATTTGATGTCAGTTTACATCAAAGCGCCAGTGACAAAATTTTAGAAAATCAGATGAGACAAAAAAATCTATCACTATGGTTACTGGTACATATTTATTTATATTAGATTGAGTTGTTTTAATGACTCTATACAGGATACATGTTAGACCTTAATAACTTATAACGTCACCATTTGTATGTTAACATTAAAAGTATAAAAAAATCTTAAATTTGTAAATTTAGAATTAAGTAAAAGAAATGAGACTGTTCAATTTGTAATCCTATTTAAAATTAAGTGGGCAGACATTTCCTTCATAAGCATCATCTTCTAAAGAAAGCAACAGTTCGATATATGTCTGTGATTGACGTTTACATGTACAGCAGAAAAGTCCTTACATACACTGCCATCAATAGCAAATTTTGTACACAACTCTTGAACACATCCAAGGTTACAGAGGCCAAGCTGATGATGCAGGAAGTGATGTCAGGAATCACAAATACTCTGTCTAAATCCTTGATTTCTAAAAAATGCTTTATACACATGCATTGTCTTTGTCTAAGGCATACACAAGATGATTCTAACTAAACACCTGAAACAATTTTATTTGTAAATGCCCCTTATGTAGATCCAGTTGCGAAGTTAAGCCTGAGTAAGACTACGTGCTTCGCACAGGCTCCGAAAACCAAGCCTGTCTAGTGGTGGCCGTAACGTTAAGGAAGCTTAGAGAGGGGCGCATGCGCTGTAATCAGTATGGCACAGCAGCAAATTTTACAACGCTCATTGCTCGATTCATCCAATGTTAAATACTTCCATTCACCAGACGACTCGCCAGAGATAAAGACAAAGGTGTCCGAAATCTTAAACGTATTTTTCGATCTCTTAGTATCAGTGTATTGTAAATTTCAAGTTGACAAAACATGCCCTGTCTTCGCCCAGCCTCAAATGTGGGACAAGACAAAGTCATAATATGATGTTGCATGAAGAGAAAAAAAAGCAGAGACGTGGAATTCCTGTCAACGAGAACAAAACCATTGGCCACATGATCTCACCTTTGAAGAAAAACGTTTTTGAACTTTTTTTACAGTCAATTGGTCTGATTAACGGGTATTCTCTTGAGGATGAGTTTGTTATTACTCCGAAGTTTTCCATTAGACCAGCAACTGTTGATGTTTTGTATTCTTTGGAATATTTTTTTTTCTTTTTCTTCTGTGCTCCCCTCTTTATACACCGCTTTGAACTGAACAAAGTTGCTGTGCATCACCACTCTGTAGGACAATTGTAGTGTCGGGGGGCATGGATAAAATAAACGCAGACTGGTCCTCACAAGTGTTTTAGTGATCGCTGTAATATAATAATTATGTAGCGAAGAAAGAGAGATATAATAATGCCGCCCCACCCTTTCACCCACTCACCCACTCACCCTCCTCACTGTCTCACCTCACCCACTCACCCTCACCCTTCCCACTCTCTCACCCCCTCAATTTCTCACCCTCACCCTACCCACTCTCTCACCCCGTCACCCACTCACCCTTACCACTCTTTTACCCCCTCACCCACTCACCCACTCACCCTCCTCACTCTCTCACCCCTCACCCACTCACCCTCACCCTCCCACTCTCTCACCCCCTCACTTACTCACCCTCACCCTACCCACTCTCTCACCTCGTCACCCACTCACCCTTACCACTCTTTTACCCCCTCACCCTCACCCTCCCCATCCCCCCTCCCTTCCACAGATAACGCGTAATTATCTATATATTTTCCAGAAAATAGTGCAAGTTAAACATGTTAGCTGATGTTTTTAGTTGTTGTTGTTGATATTAAACTGCTTGATCATTATGATGTAGAACCTGCTTTAGCCCGAATTTACTCCCTGGCATGTGGTCTACAGTGCACGATCCCTTTAAATTTATGCACGCATTACATTCTGCCTACTATTACAGTTGTAAGGTAGTAAGGTACAATCACATGACAATTCATTTATAATGCAAGTGTTTAACTTTTTTACGGTAAATTTGAATGTTGTAGCTACGAAGCGTGACCTGTAATAGGGCACCTTTTCTCGAGGCCAATTCCGCATCAGACTACTGGAAATGTAATATCTAACGCACACCATGGATCTTCTCCTAATCTGTTCGATCAATCATGTCTTGACTTTTTACGCTACATTTCAGGTCAGTTTTGATCAAGTTTTCTTTGATCTGTCTTGTTTTTTTCGTTTTAGATCGGCGTTGAGCATTTCATCTAATTACCTCCCCTTTTGTTGACCTCTGCCATACGCAGCGAGCGCTAGGCGGCAGGCAAATATCTGTTCATCATTACCCGATGTGTCATTGTCAGCAAAAACCTGTCAATGAGGTGGGTAATATCAATACTGAATTCGAAGTGATGTTTTTTCAACGGAAGCAAAAACGCGCAAGTTTGTACGTGATCCAGTATATTGTGGAGAGTAAAAAAGGCACATATGCAAATTGCTTTGGTATGAATGGACCAATAAGAGAGCATCGCTATTTTTCTTATCAATTGTCTAAGCATAGGAAGTTAACACGGTTCTAAAATTGTAATTAGGAATAATTGACATAAGAAAGGCATACACATGCATGTAAATCCTGCATGCATCGTATTAGTGAACTAATAAGGGGTATCTTTGTTCCTCTCTATGCTTTACATTGTTTTAATGATACTGTATGTTTGTATATTATGACAACACAGCACTCTTGGAGTAATTCTGGATCAGTGGATTACTGCTATCAAAATAATGTTAGATTTATAGGAGATTTTAAAAATTCGGAAGGAAATTTTTTGATATTTAAACATTTCAAACAAAAATTTAAAGTGAAAAGTACTCTCTTAAATTATGATATGTTAATTCGAAATGTTCCAACCAAGTGGTTCACGATAAATGAGAAGCTTGATGTATATTGTCCCTCCTTTCCACTGAACATTCTATTACTTACTAAACAAAACGGGGAACAAAACGCTTTTACGATTTATTAAATAATGATTTGCAACAAAATATCAAAGTCCACGAAAAATGGAAGGATACTCTCCGGTTAGATAAAGAAACTGATTGGGAAAAGGTACTCGAATCTATTTATCAATTCACTCAATACACCAAGCTACGAGATTTTCAATACAAAATCTTACACAAGATAACGCCAACAAAATCTCACCTGTTTAAAATAGGACAGAGACACGACGATATTTGTAATTACTGCTGACTCGGTAAGGACACTATAGAACACTCTTTCATTGAATGTCCGGAAACAGGTAAATTGTGGACAGAGTGCGAAAAGTTGATAGAAAGTGGAAGACTGATATTAAAATAACTCCTAAAGCAATTAGTGTGGGGTGGAGGGAGAAACACAATACCTCACATTTAAATTTACTGACAATTTTAGCAAAAAAAAGTACTTCTTTGACATGAGACGGAATGACGCCAAATTAAACATAATTAACATGCAGAAAACGGCAACTGACCATTATAAAATCGAAAAATATATAGCTGATATATCCGGGAAAGGCGACAATTTTCTAAAGCAGTGGGAAAGTTTTAATAGTTAAAAATAGTTAAAACAAAAGTATGAATGTATGATTACTTAGAGATGCATGAGATTGACTGACTACAGCATGAATGGAAAATAGAATCTGATTGGTGAGAACATTTTTGTTTAGATCAGTGACTAATCAATTGCAATTGGCATCACGGCATTGTTACCTGCTTGTGCTTAAGCCATAGTGGTAGAATGCCCGTAATCTGCAGCCATTTAAGCATTTACATGAAGTTAGGGAAAAAAACCCTAACTAAAGTAAATCGATAAGAGGCTGTGTTTCACAGGGTACATGTGACCATTTCCCAATCGCTCACTGTCACATTGTCCTCGCTGCTCTGGTTTTTATCCCTATGCTATACCATACTTAAAGAAAAGCAAGCTAAAATGTGAGGTAAAGTTCATTACACAGACAACTGAAAACTATGCGAAAACATTTCATTTATTTTTTCAGATTTTGTAAGTGTTGAAATTCATTCAAATATTTGAAAACTATGCTGGGCTTCATGAACCATACTGACGGTATCTAGGAAAGACATTTAAGTGTTTATAAAGCAGCCAGTCAGGTCAATATGGCATATATTAAAAAAGTGACAAGAGGCAGTCCCCGACATAAAAAAAAAAAACAAAAACAAAAAAAAAGGATGCTTAAAGTGATCTGATATGATCGAAGAACACTGGGTTCTGCGGAATATGGCATTGTGACCCATAACTTGCAGATTTCAAGAAGAGGAAATTGGAAAAGAATTTGGGATTCGTGAACAAGTGAAACGTTGCAACACGTTTTCTTTCTTTCATTTGCAAGAGAAAACAGGGCTTTTGGATCGGATGTGAAGACAGGCATTTCTCAAGTGAACCGTGCACAAGTACTAGCCTTGAGTCACCCAACAACCAGGAGCAACTTAGTGTAAATGGTTGTCCAGTTAAAGCACTGAGGAAGGTATTGCAGTGATCCCGCGGATACAAAGGGGTGTCTCTCCCGGCCCTTTCTGTAAGAACGCACAGTCTCCCTTTACATCATCTGCCTTCTCCGGATACGGAGCTGTCGGTTTTGCTAGCATTGCTGACATCAGTTCCTCTGCTTAGGCACTCTGATGAACACCGTTACATGCCATGTGTCACAACCAATTGTCCGCTCCTTTGATTGCGGAGATATCGACCAGACGGCTGCACGTCAACACACAGGTTTTCATCTAGCTGTGCATCCACGGAGGGGTACTTTTAACAAGCCCATAGCAAATGCGCCCATTCTGCCATGAAACAGGTCCGGATGCTATTCTGTGAGCTTCCGCTGCATTCCGTTCCATGCCTCGCCACAGACGATGTGAGACGATCTTGTGCTGTGGATTATCTGGCACTACGTTTGCCAGATAATTATTTCGCGGGGGCGGAGGCAGATAAATGTGGAGTGGCGGATGCATAATTCCACAAGTATTTCTGGATCGCGTCCGACAACAAATTTGTAGATTATAATGCTATAAATAAGTTGACTACACATAAAAAGGTATTTCAGTCAAACCCGACTTAGATATATATTGCGATTATACACAAATGCCGCGGTATAAATGAACGTTGTACTGATCTAACACATAGGTTTTACATTTTGTACGTCCATATCTAACACATTGTTAATACTGCAAACTGTTCCTATCCCCATCAACTTTGTTACTGTAGTCACACATGATACCTAATTCTACAGTCTAGTTAACAAAATCAGCCATCAGCTTTGTGATGCGAGTGATGGTTCAGAGAAGAATAACGGGCGACATGATAAGAACGATGTGTATCCGAAGACGTCAGTATCATGTGCCTCATAGCATGGCAGTATAAAGTCACTCTAGACTACGATAACCAAATAATAGGGTAAATGCAATCATCGTCCTTCGTCAACGTATAAGTGAAACATTCTTGAGTGTGGCGTAAAACCCCAATCAAATAAGTGATATCGTCAGGGAATTGCGACGTAAAACACCAATCAAATAAGTGATATCGTCAGGGAATAAATGATATTCCTAACACTGCAAATCAAAATCGAAGGAGCATTTAAAGAGAATGTTAACAAAGTGTGAAGATAAGCACGTTTCCCTACGGTAAATGGGATACGTGCAATTAAAAATCAATGACACAAGACACATGTACATGTCAAAACTCATAATTTTGATATGGTACACTGAGATAAAAGTGTGTGTCAACTGACTCAAAAATCTGTAGCGTATGAGAGAAGCACAAACGAAGTGTAGATGTCAACATCGTCAGGCGGAGAAAATCCGTTCTACATTTTGTCGCCTATATGAGAAGCACAAACGATGTGTAGATGTCAACAGCGTTAGGAGCAGAAAATCACTTCTACATTTTGTCGCCTATGCGAGAAGTACAAACGATGTGTAGATGTCAACAGCGCTAGGAGCAGAAAATCACTTCTACATTTTGTCGCCTATGCGAGAAGCACAAACGATGTGTAGATGTCAACAGCGTTAGGAGCAGAAAATCACTTCTACATTTTGTCGCCTATGCGAGAAGCACAAACGATGTGTTGATGTCAACATCGTCAGGCGAAGAAAATCCGTTCTACATTTTGTAGACTACTCGAGAAGCTCAAACGATGTGTTGATGTCAACATCGCCAAGCGGAGAAAATCCGTTCTACTCTTTTGTACCCTATGCGAAAGCACAAACGATGTGTAGATGTGGTCACATGTATTGTATTCATTAGTTCACTGGATCTATGGATTACTAATTGCAGAAGAGGCATTAAGGTCATGGACGCTACGTAAGGCACAAGTTGTGGTATCTTAGTGAGACATTCCCTAGAAATTCCATCATTAGGTTGACCTAGGTAAACCCAAATCTCCATTGGTGTCCATATTTACGCTCATCCGCCTCGGCCTAATACTGGCTATTCAGGCATGTCATAGGTCACGGGAAATGTGTGTCTTCTCGTGAGATCGATTGTGGAAAGTGTGGAATAACGCCCCTTCGGGTTTCTGACGTACGGCGGGACGAAGTTAATAGCGGTCGCACAGTCTACAGTTGGAATGACCTCACCCCCGCGGACCAAGGGCTTTATGAACTCCAATTTGTGTAAGAATCAGGACACTTCACCATTATTAAAGTGATAGTGGGAGAGAGACACAGATAAAACGCTCTATATAAATATATGTATCCGGAAATAAAAACTTACCTTAGAAGAATGAATTAACGAGCGACTAGAGTGTAACACCACAATGGTGGCATTTTATCCTTATCAGGGTCAGAACAAGTTAAAGTCAGAAGTCCGGTGTCTTTCGACATAATGGTGAGGATTGCGTGTAAAGAGTAAAGAGAAAATATAAACGCACAAAGCAATTTATTACGTTATTTAATGCTGAGAGACTTCTTCGTGCGTTGAGTATTTATAAACTTAAATCAACATTATAAAAGAAAATACCTAAATGCTTGAGATATGAGCGTCCATTTTAACTGATGGTTGATATACGAATATCTCTTTTAATTGCTAGATACGTTAAACGTAGTTCTAATGTTATGAAAGTCATCTTCTTATCTAATATCAAACAAAATACAAACCGAGTCACGAACCTTCTCACACTACTTTGTCTTGATCCAGTGGTCGTGAAATCTGGAAGCGGTAATCACCATCATGACACCTGCTCCATGAATTTGTCAAATCATCAGTGTGATTCACATCTTCAGGGTGGGCGAGATTTCTGCGCATATTGTCGATGTATTTTGTTTTTCAAATTAGGCGCCTCATGTCAAATTAGTTATTGCACACGCAATCCTCTTCATTGAGATCCATACAGTAAAATGTTCATTTCAGCCACCAAAAACCACTGTGCCCATGTATCGCCATATAACGAAGAAAGGTGATTAGGTATATACTTTGTCTTTTTGTGGCGGGGCGAGTCCATGCCGCTAAAGTGCTGCCGCCACTGAAGAATCATGCCAAAGACACCTGACACAAGACCCCATCCTGTCACATTAGACTGACATACGGCCAACCAGTCATATTTACTTGTTCTAACCTGCCAAGTGAGCGGCACAAGTCTTTGGTGTGACCCGACTCGAGCCCCCCCCCCCCCCCCCCCCCCTCCCACGAACGTAAGGTCACCGAGGCGATAGAAATTGAAAATATACCTCCTTATTAAGTTGCTTACACAATGCCATGATTCTTTTAACAACAGAACAATAAACTTCATTATACTTCAACGAAGAGCTTAAGCTTACAAGTATACGACGGGTATGTTTAACTCTGTCTACAATAAATCTCAGGCACCAGTTAAATTAATGACTTCCTAAGGGAATGTAAGCTAGAAAGGAGTTAACTCCTGCCATAAATTAACCCATCTCCATCAACTTCCCAGCGTTAATGTGAGTTCTGACCCGTGACCCATTATCAGCCATTGAAACGGTCAAAGACGGCCAATGTCCGGAAGTTCTCAGGGCTTTCAAGAGCGGCCGATCTTAATTGAAATCAAATTGAAGCTGCTTGATTCTCCAGCGAAAAACTGATCATTCTTTTTTTACGCAAGACACTATTTTGGGTTAAATACGCTATCATTCTCTTTCCAAAGGAGACACCCCCAGATCTCCTTTATTTGTATCAAAATTAATGCCAATTCGAATTTTTAAATTTTGTTATAGGCGACGGTTAAGCTTTTATTTTCATAAGGATGTTGTCTTGAAACAGTTGTAAATGAAGGTTACACAAGTGAAGGCTCTGAACAATACCATCAGATAGGACCTCCAAAGAATGCAATACCAATTTTATACGTGTATGTTTTTGTCAATGCAGCCACATCTGCTAATTCTACACAGCTCCCTTAAAATGTTCATTGAACCTACATTGAATTTACTTAATCCTTGTTTCTCTGCTGTTACCCAGAAGTAGAACGATGAATCTCCATCCGTAGGGTTGACTTTGTTCGGATTACATCGTCAAGTACAACATGTACAGGTAAGTAACCTGACACGCGGCGAAAAGAGAAGCAAGGGATATATGTGTTTGGTGACGTAAAAGAATTCGAAATCAAACATTAAAACGTAATGAGAATATTTTCTCCCTTAATTAAACTTCTATCACTTTTCACGAAATACATCACGCTGGGTAAAGGTCAAACCGACCTATCACTTACAAGCCCGTCTCTGAAATCTTCCTCACCCTTTGACCTGATGTTTTTACCATCATCCCTTATCTGAAATTGGACAGCTCTTATGAGGGGATATTTCTATCCTAAGGGATCTCAAAGCTTTTTCGTTGGACACAATCTTGGGGAGGAAAGTTTGAATCTGTGACTGGAGCATGCAATAGGTCAAGAGAGAATCGACTGGACTTAATACCGGGGTTAATCAATAGGAACAAAAAATAAACATGGCTGCCCAGAGCCTCTACACAAAATTCCCCCTGGGTCAATTATTTGGATGATAAGTGCACCAGAAGGCCGTTAGGCATCCGATGTATTTGCCACAATATTTCTTCCGTTCAATTCGTTCAATTATGTTTCTTGTGAACGTGTAATCCTAAGCTGAATATTATATTTTTCCGAAACAAACGCATTTTCCTTAGTCTCATGCAGTCTCTGTTACATAGCGCATCGAGTAAAACCCACAAATTCTCACAGTTTAATTGCTTCAGAATTGTAACCATATTAGTACATTTATTTAAGTATGTTTACGTCTTTATAACTACCACCTGCCCATAGTAATACCCCACGAGTGCGCTGCGTTTTTGCCCAACAACTCGAAGCAAGCAACTTGTAGCCCAAATTGGCAGAGCGTGAAGGGAAAATCTGCCCAGGCAAGAAATGCGATCAATATGGCAATGATCTCTTCAGGGGTAATCTCGGTGGTGCTTGGAGACATTTTATGGTCGCCAGGTGGCGCTGATTGCACGGGGATCAAAGGGTAGCCTCTGCGTTTTGACATACAAATCTCGCACTGGGCCCATAGGCAGTGTCTAACGGATCGATCATTCTAGATGAACCCAATTTTGGCCTCGGGGTATCGATTATGTCATAGTCTTTGGCAGTAGCGGCCAAATATGACAAAATGGAGGGGATTGGCCTAAGGCATTTTGGTAATGCACATCTGCTTTTTATTAAGACTATAAAAAGATTTACCCTAGTTTTGTGTGAGGATTTTCACGTAGCTTGCCACTGTTGTTAAGCCCGTCCTGTAACACATCAGTAGTCCTGTGCGTTACAAAGGGAACTCATCTGAATAACACGCACCCACATGTATATACATAACATTAGACTAATAGACAAAATTAAGTTTAAGCGAAGAAAAGGAACAAAATTTGTTTATTTGCTTCATTGGTATTTTACACCGTAATCAAAAATATTTCACTTGAAATTATACTTTACTTATATGACGGCTGCCAACATTATGGTGTTAGGAAACCGGGCACAGCACGGGGGAAACCCACAACAATTCGCACCTTGCTGGCAGACCTTCCGACGTGCAGCCAGAGAGGAAGCCAGCTAGCGCGCTAACCAACTGAGCCAAGGAGGCCCCTCACGTAACAAAAGTCCACCTTCTGCCTATGAGGCACAAACTCTCTCCATTTATGTTAATGTGACGTCTATAGGAAACAATGCCCGTTCAGCTGCCTGGCTTGCACATGAATATCTCAAAGAGAGGAAGGAAGAAAGAAACATTTCTGTCGGCAATATAATATTGCTGAGACAAATATTGTGTAAGTTTGCCTAATGTTTTGGAGATATGGTCTGGAAATGCATCTCGTACAGGAATATCAGGGGCACTGTTTCAGTTTTCTTTTGCATTTATACGTTTCACTTTCCGAATCCTATCGTTACACGAGGTTTCCATGTTGTAAATTAAATTTATACACAACTGGATTTCGTGTTGGGATTAATGTATCAGCTGTGTGGGCTACTGCTTTAAGTCAGGGGGTTTGTCAGATACCTGTTGTAGGGCGGTGGTTTTCTACCAATTATATCAAACGCCAGTAAAATAAAGAAATAAATAAATTAGCAAACTGACATATGTACCCCTGCAGCCTGTCCCTTTGCATTGTTTTAATATACTTGTATGTTAAATGTGACGACAACACCGCATTTGACAACATGAGGGTAAAACCTGAACTGAGGTGAATTGACAAACGACCGTATTTCACCGGTTACGTGTGACATGTGATTTCCAGCTATCATCTTGTCTTCGCCGCTCTGGTTTTTCTCTCTATGCTGTACATTCTAATTATACATAAGTAAACACACAACCAAGTTAACAATTCCGTTCAATATGAGCAGTCAGTCTGTTCAGTGGATATCATATGAAGCTATTAAACCATCATCGCCACTTGCCTCCCGATAGCTTTTCCCGGGTTTCGATTTTAACATTAGATTAATTTATTATTGATCTAGGATCAAGGCTTGCTTTACACACGCGAGGTTTTCTGTGTATAGTTTTCCCTGTGCCCCTACTGCATTTAATGATGTAGAGCAAGTTCTACTTCATATCCCGACCCACCCAAAATAACGTGTTCCTTTTTTGGCATTCCTTTAACATTTCTCAAAGCTTGAACGTGACTCTGTTCTTTAAAAAGGAGAATCGTAAGTTCCAATGGATTGTTGGAGATTTGCCGTGTGCAAGAACATTTGCCTTCGTTCAGAGTGTCACGATCCACAAATTTGTCGATCTTTAGAGAAAAGAAAATCGAGAAGGCTTTAAGAATCAGGGCAGCTGTACCTTGGACGACCATGTGATCTCGAAAGCTGGCAGGGGATTGTTAGAGACTGATAATTTTGAATTCAGCTTCTTTTCAGACTAATAGGCGAGAACCATCAGTTCGAGTTGGGTTTTTGTTGGGTGGCGTTGGGGAAAACTTTTGATTCAGTTATCAATGTACTTACAGGTATAAGTGAAGTAAAGAACCTTTTAATTTAAATTAATACACCTCTTACATGTTTCTTGTCAAGCTTGTTTTTTTTTCCTTAATCAGTCCTAGAAGCAATCATTTGATAAATAATGTATAAAGACACTATTACTAAATTACTGCACCGCACACGTATATGTCAAAAGTAGGGTGTTCAAATAAAACAGTACGCTGTTCCAATGAAAGGGTAGGCTTGCTGTTCCAATAAAACAGTAGACTGTTCCAATAAAACAGTAGACTGTTCCAATAAAACAGTAGGCTGTTCCAACAAAACAGCAGCCTGTCTTTAACGGAAGTATTAATGAAACTTCATGGCTTGGTATATTTAATAGTAAATTACACAAACCTTTGGAAGTTGGAGGTGTATATATGTTTCTGCACTAAGCTAATTGTGCACAATTTATATATTTACATGTTTCTCTGTTAATAACTATACACACCGGTATACTCCTTGTATCCTTCTGTACCTGTGTTTCGTGGTACAGATGTGCTTGTGTTTTGTTTTGTTTTTTTTTATTTCGTGATGAATTGTCTTTGGATTTACTTCTTTCCCCCGCATTGAAAATTTCCTACGAAGTCCATTAACCAGTGATTCTGTGTAGATCATCAAACCGTTATCTCCATCAGGTCGTCTCAGTTAACCATCAAACAGGTTATAACATAACGGAATCACAGGAACAGTTGAAAACATTCAGTTACCGGCATTGACCACTCTAGCGGATAATTTACCAGGATTTTCTTCAGTCTATGCTTATTGAATTTCCTTCCTGGAAGCTGTAGGGTGTTACATAAGTACTTGGTCAGGCGGAAAATTTATATCAGTCTTGCCAAAAAAAGTACGTAGACGTGCCTGGGAGCATTTCGAGGACACTGGGAAAATCGTGAGCCTAAAGCTTCAAATAAGGCCGTTCGATTAAATCGATGATGAAAATATTCCATGCTTTGGGCAAACACGACCTTTACTGTCAGGAAAGTAGATTTTCGAAGCCTCGGTGGTTAATACATGAATGTGCGTCAGTTGTGACTGATGGGAATTTGACCTTTATCCTTTTTTAATTTCGGAAGCTCCAGTAATATCTTATCAATGATGCTATGCCATGTCGATCATGATAAAACTGCTCTTTAAAGCCTTCTCAACCCGCGGAGGGTCGAGAGTTTCCCTTGTGTTCTGTGCGGTTTTCTCCCACGATAAGACTGGTCACCGTGGAGGTTAAATATTCTTAATTACGACGTAAAACACTGGTGAAAAAAAAAATAAGAAACCCACAGAATAAATATAAAGCCTTCTATATATAATATATCTTATCAAGTCTTAGCATGTCTAATCTGGATCACAGAAAACTGTTTAACAACTTCTCACGTAAATGTTACAAGCTTTATCCACTATTTATACATTACTTTCTTTACAAATTCTGTCCAGAACTCATATTTCGATCGCGTGGAGAATGGTTTCTGTAATTATCGACTTGATACACATGGAGCACTAGCGGTAGATGAATGTCAGACTTTACGCCTAGACGTGGAATTAAAATAACACTTCAGGACCGAGCATTTACCTCTAATCATATGATTCTCTGATTGCAGGTGCCCGAGGCAAAAGCTGTCTACTGACAACTTGAGAAGATAATAACTCCGAGAAGATCATTCGTGACCAGGAATTCCCAGGGATCATTGTCATTAGCGTGAGATAAAAGCCACCAATTTTAAACCCAAGACCCTCCCCCACCCCCTCCATCAACAATCTCCTCTTTATCACTTTTCCAAAGTTTTCTGCTCATGGCCAGCGGCGGACGCTTGACTGTGACGGCGAGTTATAATTGACATGCTGTCTCTCATCATCTCCAGACCCGTCATGAGAGGATAGTGATGACAGCTTTTAGCCTGGTAATTAGATATCTAAACATCACCAGAACTGGGACCTTCGCAAGAGGTCAACAATGGTGTGACTCAATAAAGTTACTAACCTAGTTTAACAATTTGTGAAAGGTGAATCTTTGCAACAACGAAGTGGAAAAGTGTTGCACTTAACCTCTAATGGTTCTTCCGCCTGCTTTTCAACATCAATAGCATTGTTTATGAAATGACAAGCAGTTATCTCTCCACAGTGACAAGCGATGCATAGCACATTTTGCTAAGTGCTGTATAGCAATAAGGAACATAAAACGTGCTCAAGTTAGTGCTTAAAGTTCCGACTGTAGGCCGGCTGTCCTACCCTCATAGCATGGCATCAGTGGGAATTGATGAATCCAGTACCTACACCAGTACAGGACATTTTGTCAGGTGGAATTTCAACACACCAGGGTGGTAAACTACATAAGTTATCTCCGATACAGGAAAATCATAGTGGGGTGCAGCACTGCAGCCATCGGCACATGGTCATCTAAAGCGTGTTATGTCCAAAGAATGTTCTTATAATTCAAGAAGACAAACTGAACAGAGACATCTAGGAGTTTGAGTGCTCGATTACGCAGACGCACTCGAAAACAAGCTCGAAAAACTGGGAAAATGGGAAAAAAAGCATGAAAAGAAAACCGGCGGTTTTGAGAAAAACAACTCAGAGCACCTAACTTCAGCTTGTCACTGTAGTCAGCATATCCTTAAAAAATGAACAAAAGTTAACATTTTTTTGCCCTTCTTCAAAACTAGACATTAAAAACAGAACTTCCGTTTTAGTAAAGTGGATGAAAATATTCTGCCCAGAAAGATGTTTCTCTCCGTTCCCTTTGATGGGTAACCCAAGCTTTTTTGTTGAAGCTCACAAGCCTGTGTCTATACTTCGACATCCGTGGGAACAAACCAATGTTGAACACATGCACTGGCATATTTCGCTAATAGCTGCAGTATCATCCCCTTAAGGCCTTAATGGGTGCGCGGATTGGAACTGGAACCATTACACCTTATTGGAAAGGTCCTAATTTCCAAAGCGCTCATAAAAGTATGATGAGCTTTAGGAAACAGTTAGGCATACATGTTTACGGAATATACGAATCATTTACTCAGTTTTTTGGTTAAATGTTTTTCGGCTTTATGGTAGAGGAAACGAAGCAGGCTAAACCACCAATCTGTGGCGAGGTATTGGGGAGCTCTCCCATGTGTGACAGAGGCTTATGTCATATCTGTGGCAGGTAAATGGCTAACCACACACTTCATGTCAGACCATGCAAAAGATGACCATCAGCTGCGTTTTCCAAACAAGGCTCCAAAAAAAAAAAAAACAACCAGAGCGTGTCTTGAAGACCATTTGGCTTCCTCCAATGGTAGGGTGCACATATTAACTTGACCTTCAGAATTGGGGATGTTCGTCTGTATTTTTGACCTCTATTAAATGTCTACAACTTTACAAAGGATTGTTGTACACCTGTATTCATACTCAAATCTGACACAAATGAAAATAAATCTAAACGCAAATGAGGCTGATCTAGGCATTCGACTGTTGCTGTACTTCATGCTTCAATGTCGTAATGGTGGCTTCTAAGATGAAGGCAGTGCCTAGTTATCGCGGACGTCAGAGCAAGCACCTCGGCTTAAAAACGCCGTTTCAATCATTTTACTGTTATAAAAAAAGAAGAAAACATAGCGCCTTATATGAGATAAAGACAATGGGGAAAATTTAAATTTTTCAGTTTTAATAAATTCGGAGCAAAAAAAGATATTATATTATAAGATTTAATTCATTCTAAGCATGGGCCGATGAGAGGCCATAAACCTTCGGCATCCCTAATGAATTTTTCACTGACTCTGACATTTGTTTTTTAGCAAGTAAAACTATTCTTGAGTACGGCGTAAAAACACCAATCTAACAAAACAAATAAATAAACCATGCAGTAAATGGGTAAAGGCTACGCTGCACCTTAGGTGGCACCACCTGATAGTAACTTGTTTTGATTGGAATTAAATTCTCAAGGTGACTGTCTCTACTCACACCAGCCAATTTTGTAGTATTTTCATTTTGGTCGACATGTTATTCAGTGAAATTTCATTAAAATAATACGTTAATAAGTATGGTACGTTTCAGAAAGCTTGACTATCCTGCTTTCGATTAAGATATGTTTTAGACAGGTGTTGTCTTGCCCTTTGACACGAACGTCGTTCTCATCCCAGATACAATCTTCTCAACCAAATCTAATGAGAACTGTACAGCTGTTACCTGGGAATGTCTACCAGCAATCCAAGGATGGCCGTGGGCTTCACCTGGTTTCTGCTTGGTTTACTCTCATCACAAATGCTGACAACCGTTGTTTAAGTGAAATATTCTTGAGAAGCGCTTAAAACTCCGATAACTAAATAAACAACAAAATAACATATTTAGTCAACCCACACAGCTGGAAACTTTATAGTTTTGCTGTTTTCAACAGATTTATTTATTCATATAATTGGTGTTTGACGCCGTCCTCAAGAATATTTCACTTACACGACGGCAGCCAGCATTATGGTGGGAGGAAAGAGGGTAGAGCTCGGGCGAAACCCACAGTTCTCATAGGAATATCGTCTTTTATTCGGCTTATATTTAAAGCGAACACAAACAGAGACGAAACACTGCAAAACCTGGAGGAGCAGTTTTCTATCCAAGTAGACATAGGAATAGTCCCTGGAGCATATGACAACGAAAACTCTTAGTCATTACTTAGTTCTTACTTAGTTAAGGAGTGCGATTTTCACCATGGGCTCCTACATCCGTCCCTTCACTAGGCCTATTAGATGTAGTATGGCATACGTACAATACGGTGCTAACGAGGGTAACCCCTATTCGCTGATCTGTGAATACGACCCAGTCATTTAGGACAAAAACACTAACGATCTGTTACAGTAGTCCAAGAGAAATCTGCACTTGAATGACCCACAGTAAAACCATATGTTCCAAGGCACGGAAATACGCTTAGTACATTAATACATGGCGGATAGCGCCCTGATAAATGTAAGTCGGGACTCATTAGCAACCAAATACTAACATGCTATTGTCCGTTATCATGTTCATTTGGGATTCTTTATTTTGATTGGATAAAGAGAAACAAGTCTCTATAGACAGCTGTGTACACTTCGTTCATAATAAGTGTACCGCGGGCGACACACTAATGCCTACCTTGCGTATACGTCTTTGTACACCAGCAATTTCGGGTACACCTGATACCTATGCTGTTAGCAGCGTAATCAACATATGATTTGTAAAATAAGTAAATATATAAATCCAACCGCAAACTAAACAAGGAAAGCGTTGCTTGTTAAAAGAGTTATGCATATACTCGTACCGGATTAGGATACTGATTTCAATCATTAATCTTTGCATCTTTCAACCATCATTGAAAACTGTTGTCGGCTTCTCTTTGTGTGAATCCACCCTAAGTTCATACATTATATACTTTCTTACTTCCTTTGTGGCTTGCGTTGAACGTGGTTTTGGAAAGTGGCCTTGCTATTATTGATACGGATCCCTCATTTTGGTTTGACGGCCGGCATGCACACGTTTACCAGGTTTATTTGAATGTCAAATGAAAACTTCCACTGCCCTTCCACCCATGATTACATGTATGTACGTTTTAAGTTGGCGTTTAGTAATGATAATGAATAATATAATATAGGATTATCTACGAGTTCCTGGCAGTAACATGAGCATGTTTTAAAAGCCTCGGATGAAGATAAATGGCAGATAAACCATCGTTTTCTGTGCACGCAGAGCCGTCCTCCGTTAGCGTGCCGACACGAGTGGCGTGCCAACCAATATTTCTCTTCTTGTCGGGGCGTCTCCAGAGATCTCTGTTTCAATTTGTCCATAATTAAGGAAAAAAACATCGTCTGAAGAAAATGGAATGAAATGCCAACAAGCCATTTCCAATCAAGCTCCCGCTGTGGGTACACTCTAATTGGAATTTTGAAAATTCAATTTAAATTAACTAAAGGAAAAACCGTTTTCCGATTTCAGCGAAGTAACATGCAAACCTGTGACCTGAAACAGAATGTAAAGACATTATCACTTCCTAAATTGTCCAGTGTTAAGTCTCAAACATAAAAGAGCCAAATTTTGGGCAAAAAGCGTTATGCTTGTAGAAATTGATCATTTATTTTTTAATGAAGCAAATCGTTGTATCTTGTGCAAGACAGAAACACGACATATTTCGTAGTAGCCATGGCACTGACAGAGTATGTGGTCGCTGGCAGATAACGCATGCGCAACATGACTTTTACTTCATACATGCTCTGACTAGTTCCCATTTTAAACAAGTTACCCAAACAGGAGCGAATATGTTAATCATGTGTTTTCCTTTTCCAAATACAATCGACGAATATCATAAGCGCATCTCCAGTCTTGCTTAATAATACAAAAGTCTGCAGCATAGAGGGTTAAACTAGAACTCTGAGAACAGTATGATATAAATAAGGGCATACAGCACAGAGAACAAAATGTTCACTGCAATTTATAAGACGTCACTGGTCTGGAACTACTCAAAATACTGTGTTGTCATCACATTTAACATACAAACACATTAAAACAAAGCATAGGGATGGCTGGCTAATTGCCACACATAATCGGTGAAATCCGGGTCTTGTGAATTTGCCTCTTTTAACCCGGGCGTAGCTTGACCTAACGAAAGGGGAACAACTGGACTTCGGGCAATTGAAAGCAACCGGGAGCATCAGTTTGAGCGCGCATTGTCGTTGACTCAGCAGTTGCTCAGAGATGAACGTGTACTTTATTTGTGATCCGAAGCATTCGGTTGTACATAAACATATACACCCATTTCCGCCGATCTACACCTATTTGCGCCCAACAGTTCACACGATTGTGAGTTTTTATCATTTTTTTTTTCAAAAAACTGCATAACCACAGTTTAAAGGTTTTACTCTCGACTGTTCGTGTAAATATTCAGGTGGGTGCTTGAAAGTAGCCATTTGACACGTCCATTGCTGTAGCACATGTAAGGTAACAGATCTATACTTGCAATAAGGGAGTTTCGAGTTCGAAATCTTTTATCGATGAAGGCAGAAAAAGTCCAGCTGTATCATGTGACGCGTCAGAAATGTTAGGCAACTATCTTTGATCATATTCGTTATAACATGGGCGTCTGAAAAAGTGCCATGGAGAGTAATTTACAGT
This sequence comes from Liolophura sinensis, assembly GCF_032854445.1. Classification (NCBI taxonomy): domain Eukaryota; kingdom Metazoa; phylum Mollusca; class Polyplacophora; order Chitonida; family Chitonidae; genus Liolophura; species Liolophura sinensis. The sequence continues at coordinate 2,015,771 of NC_088296.1, read as the reverse complement.
AGACAGATGATAGAGAAATTTGAGAGTATGAAGGTGTGTACAGTTGAGACATTCCTGAAAGAAAGAGGCATCATTTGTTCCTCGATAAAAGAGTGAGACAGGTGATCAGTAAATCAATTTCAACAAATGTTGTCTAACATTTTCCCCATTCACAAGACATAGGACTGTTTTTACCTTTGACAACAAAAGATTTACATCTTGAAACTCGCCTATTATTATATATTAGACGCCACATGCATTGAAACACTTTAGCCCGTTGGTGGCAATAAATCTAAGAGAATATACTAAAATCACAATGCGGAACCAGCCTTTTGTTTTTTTTATGGGTTAAGGTTCTCGTTTTGAGGAACCCTTCCTGTCCAGTTGTTATGAGATAACCGACGATAGATTACAGAGAGCACACATAAGTTTGACCGGCATCGATTCTCACTGTAACTAGATCAAACACTACACGTCCTAATTTCCAATACGTCTGGGAATTTCATGCTCTGGTAAGTTGTCTAAGTTATTGGCTGACCTGGGCAAGCAAAAAATGGCAGCAACATGGGTTTTAGTAGACAGTGTGGGGCATGTAAGTAGGGAAGGAGAGCAATATTGTATCGCTAGCCCAGATTCACAGGTTATGAACTATATCTTCTTGAGCTTTGTACAGATGCAAGGTATGCTCTAGGAGACAGTGAAATCGGCATTCAAATCGTGTAACAGCTAGAATATAATGTACCAATAATATAAATCTAGTATTTATACTTAACCTTGTCGTCAGCACGCCCTTTGCAACGTTCAGGTGATACTTTTCTGGATTCGATCATGCGACACCATTGTTCATGAGCGGATTGGCAACGCCAGGAATCGCGCCTTAGGCGACTAAACGCGCATTGTTTGTTAGCATTTGTGTGTGCCAAACAAGAAAGAGAAACTGTTTGTAGCAACCACAAACAAAAATATTTAATCGTATTTAATGATGGCTTCGTGTGTGTTGAACAAAACAAAACTAGTCTGTTGTTACAAAATCGTTAACTGAGTGTTCGGCTACAAGCTGGCATCCTGAGGTAAAACAAACTGTGGTGAACTTAAAGCGACTGTGCGAGCGAAAATGGATATGTGGACACGAAATCGGTCTAATACTTTGATATAGTATTCATTTTTTAAATTATATTTCCATAGTCATTAATTATCCCTTCTTCCATCATGTGAGAGAGAAAAAAATGACTATGGCGACTAGCAAACATCAACCAACCAAATCGATAGTGATAATATAGTTCATCTCCGAATCCTTATTGTGTCTCGTTTAGCCAGGGCCAAGCCGGCCAAGAGGGGGTTAGATACAACGTATGACATGAGGGGATTCCTGCGGGGCAGATGGTAAATTACAAATATTTGTAACTTCAGCAAATCTTCTGGCAAGCTCTTCCACTGCCTGACAGCGCCGCTTTATGAACCAAACTTGATGGATGCTGTTTGAAGGGATCGTCTTCAAATGCCGGTAAATGAACACCGAGGCATCAATCAGAGCTAATACCGAGTCGTCCAGGACGAGATTTACTTCTGAGAGATATTTAAAGGTATTTCGGAGAAAGAAGCTGCCAAGAAAAGTGCATTCGGAATGGAATCTGTCAGATTTCTAGGTACACTGAATTTGTCTTTCCGTTAATGTTAGGTCTAATAACAGAGAAAACCACAAAAAGGGATACACTCCCCTTGAAATCAGAATTAGCATTCAGTCCAAGCTATAAGCCTTGAGAAAGTGTTATTGGAATTTCAGGGCTCCGATCAGGCTTTACCTATAACGTCTTTTTTTTCACCACGTCTAATGGACAGTGTGCGGAGCTTATCCGAATCGCAGTGACACTGCGGCTCAAGAGTCCTATAGCACAGATAAAGCAGTAAAGACAATGGTGAACGTGGAAGGTGGGAATGTAACATTCCTCGATCTCACAAACCTTTGCTCCTGGACAGAGAACAGCCACTCCATTAACAAAACCGGGGATAATTTGCGTCAACTCCACGAGATTCGCGGATGTTTGGAGAAACAGGCATGGTCCCGGTCTTAAGTGGGTTTTAGCCGTCATCCATCTCTATTGACTGGACTGAGGTAGGTTTTTGCGCTCTATCACTCAAGAGGTTCGCCCTATCAAACCATAGAGACTTACAGGCTGCAGCTTCTCCCAAATCCTACGGCCTGATCAAACTGTAGTGGCGCGATCCAAGTGTCTATGTTTCTAATGTTGAGTTTAAGGACAGGACAGAATTTTGCCTTCAAATCGAAAAACACCTGACATAAGCCTTTCATTAGAAAGTACATCGCAAATGGACTCATATGGCATGATATGAACTGGCCGCGGAGAAGAGCAACATACATGGACACTGGTTGGGTTCAGTACTTAGCAATCATCAAGTAAACTTTACAGGAATACTTAGACTACCTGGAAAGATGAAAATTATACAAATTCATTGTCTGATTCTAAATCATTAGGAGCAGCATATTTTGTGCGCATGTCGTCTGTTTCTACGGGATCACGTGGCCTTCGTTTTCTGGGACAATCTTACAAACTATATCGAATGTTCTCGAGTATTTACTTTAGCAGTGAAATCACTCATTTGCCTCGCAATTGAAGTATTGCAGAGCGCAGCCCCCTCTTCGTCGTCAATGACTACAGTACCGTGAGAAACCATGGACAGGCTAGCACGCCAATCAGGTGACAATACTCATGTCATTCAGTGCGCGACCTCGTAATCACGTGTGATTGCTCAGTAGATGGGGATCTACGAATGCATTACCACAGAGTTCGCAGTAATTGAGGGTCATAGACAACAGTAATAAACACGCTGATACTCGGTTACGTACGGATCCTTCAGGCGCTTCTCTGTTTCACTATAAACTATTTACGAAGAAAGCCAACGTAATTAATTGGATGTAATCAATCTCTCACGGACCCCTAAAGAACTCGTCAAGGGAATGTAATAGAGCGTCACGTCTTTGGACAAGGATTACAGCCTCGGTATGATCAGGCTCTCCTCGGAACGGAGGAATGTTAAATGGACTGGCGGGCGAGTACCGCTTAGACGGAAGCTAGGAAAGGCTAGATTAGTGACGAAGGGAGCAATGGCGTAAATCAGCTTGAAAGCTTATTTGGTTAACTACAGCTTTTTAAATGTCCCGAGATATTAGTAATCACATTCAAAGTTCGTCTGAAGGTATCATATGAGAGGGATTAGTTTTAATTAGAGTGTGAGAGATTTTCTAGTTGACCATGAGAAATACTAAATAAATCGAAGCAAAAACAAATAGTGACTTGTTGACATACGAATAAAATCATTCCTAAAACCACATCACAAAGACAAAATGTTGCACATTGCCTCTGCTCAACTTTGACATGGAAAATTTAGTAAATCGCGAAAATTTAATTTATTACATTCGTGTTTTTCACTTATACGACAGCTTCCAACATTATGGGGGGTGGGGGGGGGGGAGTGCAAAGAGGCAGATCCCAGGAGAACACAGCATGAGCAGTGGGAGGATGCTGCGTCATCACACCGGATTGGCACCCTAACCACCTCGGTCAGGGATGCCCCTTCGCCAAAATAAAAACAATAGTAATAAGGTACCAAGTTACAAGCAGCCTTACCTGTGGTATGTTGAACATGTGTCCAGCATTTATGTCCAGCCGTAGGTTAACAGAATTCCCGCAGTTGTAAATTGACATTTGATCGAAACAGTGATCACAGCACGATATATGTCCACGCAGTGTTCCCACACAGTGCCCCCACCGTTTTGTACCGTTTGAAGCAAGTACTGGCTAATCCACATGGTACTATAATACCGTATACCAACATTTTCATTGTGAGAACGGTGCAACCTTGTATGTGAATAGCCAAGCTTCAAAGTGGGTGCTGACAGCTTATTGATCCGTATATTCGTTCATACATATCTACACGTACAAGAGCATGGGGTCTGTAACGGCTTCAATTGTGAACCGTAGATGACCGTCACATTTGTTATATTGTGGTTCAAACTCCGTAATTCGAGTCCGCGAACACTGGGCACGTTCCGTTTATTCGCATCTTCAAGCTTTACTCGCAAGGAGGGGTGGGGTTGGGGGGTGGAGGGAGGAGGGGTACGAGGTTATTGTGTAAATAACTTGCAAGTTAGTACATTGCTATGCTTCACGGCCTCATAACTCCAAAACTAGGCCTTGGTGAAGCTCGAAATTAGCATATATTATGCAGGGTGTTCTGTTGTTTAACAAACTATAATCGCTAGTTGTTATCAGCCGTAGGTTTCAGAATATTGCCCAATGTAGTTCATTTACTTTAACAGATGTACCTTGCTATGCAATCCTTCAATTCGTCACCTGCTAGCCTGGATATGGACTGTCTTGAATACATATAGCTGTGTAGTTCCACACCCATATGTACTCAAACAGAATTTGTCATTGGAATCCAAATAACACGTTCTTCATGTCCTTACTTACGTAGAACATGAAACAATCACTGTTAGCATGTGAGCAATAGCTCTTCATCCCCGAGACTGTATAGTCATCGAAACGTGGAAATATAGTCCATAGAACAGGGTGAAAGGACATCGTTATATACCTGTAGTTAGAGGGAAGGCATTCCCTTGGTCTTGTATTAAGCAACCTCTCATCACCATGTACAGGCAAACTGCTCCTGAAGGAATTACGGAAATTTCGTAATCTCCAGCAGTAATAGGCTAATCAAATAAAATTGTTACATGTTCTTAATGATTCATCTTGGCATGAACCACAGGTAGTTTGTTCTTCAACCATATGTAGAGAATGCGTGAGATCACTGTTATTAGAACAGGAACAAATCTCATGGATCGTCAATACCGCTTGAGAGATTACATGTTATCGTTTCCTGGTAATCCAAACGGATATTGATTCAATAATGCCACGTGGCAGTCATCTAGGTCAGAGAGAACGGAACCTATCTTTATATATGTAGGTACACAGGATGTCCATAATCTTATCCGTGAAATATTCATACCACAGCCCAAGATGACGGATGCACATGCATTGTAATCGTTATATATAAATCACTTCACGCATACAGAGAGATCGAACTTTGTACCTAGGCACACGTCTTATCTATCCGTAGTGTATCGACAGAAAACCGTTGTCCCAGGGTTCATTGTGCCAAGTTGTGAAGCTACGCGCAAGCCACACATAGGATTTGAGACTGGGGCCTCGTCGACAATGACTTTAATCATTGTTCCTGGAGGAAAGACACATCCTCCGATGTGCTCTAAAATGTTGATGATCTGGTATACAGAGCAGAATTAAACCACACCCACGGCTGAGGTATACAAAACTGAGTGTGTACAAAGCACAGATAAAGGTCTGTAGCAGCTTGCTTTACGTTTGTTCGATATTTCTTTGTCAATAAGTCGATGCAACAACACAACGTCCGGTTCTGTGAATGTATGCTATGGTGGCCATGGGGTGAAGGGTGGACTAGGTCCCCAGAGGTTTTCTGTCCATGAAGTTTGCCAGTAAATCAATGACAGTCTTTGTGTAAGCAGAGCCCAAAGCAAAAGGCCCGTGGAATGTGGCATGTCTAAAGTCGAGTCGATATTGTCATGAAGAGTTTTATGAACGCATGTTAACCCAGGTAGCCCTGGTAAACATGTACTGTCGAGTTATGCTTCCTGGGAAGATGACAGCAATTACCCTAGGGGAAGTTTTACGTATTCATTGCGTAGTCTACTTATAAATGCATCAAACCGGTTTACTAATATCTATTCCACCGCCTACATCCGAAGATGACACAATTCAAAGAGCAGTGCTGCTTACAGACAGTTGTTTATACACTCTGCACATATCAGGTTTTACTCCGAACACCGGAAGTTTACCATTTCGAAACCCTAAACCAGACTAAACCGGATAAAGATTTTGTACAGACGTATAGCGCTTACACACGCACGAGGCCACAGTTAAGGGGCATTTGATTTTTCAGCAAAAAGCGTTTCATAGTAGGAACATCAGGCAGTCGGCCGACATGTTGATGACACTTCAACGAAGACTGATAGTAGTTGTTACCACGTATGGTGTGACGCGTATCAACAATGTGATTTTAAACCAGACAAAATAGATGGAGAGTCTTTAATAGCAATGACTCTGAATGCGGTGTATAATACTTCTAAAATACATCAATTAATCAGCACCCTTACAACCGTCCCTGAATCCCATATAGCACAATATATATTATGTTGTCCATATCGTGACGTGTGGACAGAAATTATGAATGTTAAAAACATTTTAAAGTCTAACCAAACAAATGCTGTTGTGTTATTTTATTTACTTGATTGGTGTTTTACCCCGTGAATGCTGTTCTAGTAGAAAACAGCGTATGTCTTTTTATTAAAACCTCTAGGTATGTTATCATGCTTGGGTAATCTGCCAACAAATCACCAACAACCATGTTACATCACCTGCAAACCGGAAAAGGCTAATTAATTCCATCCAATTGTAAGTCGATTCAGTAATTAATGAACAACTGCAGAGACGTTTACAGCACCGACAATAGGCACAGCCGCAACATGCCATAACAGAGACGATCTCAATCGCAAGTCATGGCGCCGGGATACATCATTTATGAGTTTTTCATTACACTCGGGGTTTTTTTTTTTTGGTTACATCTGCCTCTTTTTCTCCCTGTCTGCCTTGTAGCCTTTTGATGTAGAAGATGTTCAGTGTTGCAAAGGTAAATAGACAAGCCGTGGTATTACATCTGTTACACGCGACCAGTTATTACACTGTCGTTGTAGTGCGGTCAATGGAGTGGGACCGCTGCTCTGGATTTACTCCCCATGCTGTAGGTCTATCAAACTGTCGCCGCTTCTCTAGTTTAACTCTCCATGCTGTATGTATATCATAATGTCGCTGCTGCTCTGGTTTTACTCTCCATGCTGTACGTATACCATAATGTCGCTGCTGCTCTGGTTTTACTCTCCATGCTGTACGTATATCATAATGTCGCTGCTGCTCTGGTTTTACTCTCCATGCTGTACGTATACCATAACGTCGCCGCTGCTCTGGTTTTACTCTGCACGCTGTAAGTCTCCTGTTATTCACTATTGGGTACTCTTTCAAACCACACAAACCTATCGGATGAAGATCAAAATTTACAGCCCTCCAACATACAATATACGGTGCAGCGCAAGTCTTGTAGGATCAGCCCTGCGTTCAGTATTGTAACTAGTAACATCTGATTAACTTCTCTCAGCGCAGAACAAATCAAAACCATCACAACAGACTTTGCCAACATGCGATGGTGATATAGGGATGATATCGACTCTAAATGAAATAATTGGGCAAATTAGAATCAATTAAGGGGAAAGCCGATTACGATGGGATTAATTGCTGATCAAATTTACACGTTGGATCAGGAAGAAATAAACACCAATAAACCATCTGGCTAGATCTATTGGCTCTTATACACAAGTACCTTTCCAGCCAACGTCATTTATTTATCGATCTCCTGACTGATTAATGTTAACTTACATTTAGCTTTGCATCGTTATTAGTTTTAGACAATCGATACAATTTGGTTAACTAGGGCAATTTTGCGTGTATAATTATTTTGTATGGATGAGTATTTTCTGTGCATGAGTATTTTCTGTGCATCAGTATTTTCTGTGCATGAGTATTTTCCGTGGATAAGTATGTTCCGGCTTATCTCCACTCTACAATCATGAGAAGCTTGGACGTTATAGCTGAAAATTTACAACTTATGCACCTTTAAAGACATATATAAATATTATTTGATGTACGATTTCCAACTTGAGCAAAAGAATGTTAATACAAAAAAAAAACCGCGGCTTGTGCCTTTACATTAGTATTGTTCTTTATTAAATGTGATGACATCGTACGATCTTGAGAATGCTAGGCATGTGACCTCACAAGGAAGCATCACTGCATTTTGTGTACCTAAACGTGTAGAAGTAGCATCATTTGCTAATGTTTCACCATTTATAATAACCATTTATAATAAAACCCTAACTGAGGTAAACTGTTAAGAGGCCAAATTTCACTCCGTTACGTGTTACCATTTCCCCTGACCACATTATCGTCCTTGGTTGTCTGTGCTGTATGTCGTTTATATTGTATACGTTTGCGTTTATGGAACCCAACACACTAGTAATGCCTTTGTGCTTGTTACAAGGTGTTTATGTACAGAGTGCCTTATGACACAAGGGCTCAGCAGGACACTTACTCCATGTTTGACTTCCTTTTTTCTTACATGTTCAGAAAAATACAGGATAGAAACAATAAAATATTAATGAGAATAATACAGCAAGAGGAGTTACTGACAGAAACCCTGCTGATTTTGTTTTGAACTTTCAAAGGAAGCATGCAGCGTTTTTACGATTAAGCACTAAGTTGATTGGACAAAAGAAAACACGGCGGAATTTGAAGGAAATAGCTTTCCACATGGAATGTGTTTTTACCAGTTGTACCTGCTATCAGCTTCATGTGGGGCGTCATTCTGAAGATTAAAACAAAATAAATGTATTCGAGGCAATGAGTAAAAGAATAGTTCAATGTGATGCTCGAAATGTGAGAAAAATAACACATCAGAATAGTTACATGGTCACCTGGACCATTGGTTGGCTGAGCTAATATATCAGTGTGGGATTTAACAGCTACACATGTACATTGTCCATTCATGATAACAGAGTTGAAGGAAATGTATTACAGAATCGGAAGATATCTTTTTGTACCCATAAAAAAACAGCCAACCAACACTAAGCCCATTGTTTTGTATGCATATGTATATATTGCATTACTACACGTTTGTCTTTATATGGCCATGCCAGATATATGTACAGTTACAACCAAAGCCTAAATGAGATAAATATTTTGATTATGAACAACTTATGTACTTAGCAAAAAATAAGATGTAAATAATGATTTCAGCTATTCGCCCAAAACATAACTTATATCCATAAAACATCACTGGCAATTGCTTACTGCGTCTCTTTGCATGATTTCATCATAATTTCGTTCGGTATATTCTCTATAATTACTTTCCCAGTTTGTGTTGAATGTCGTTTTGGGAATTGACCTTGTCGTACATTCCCGATCCTTTATCCAAGAGCACAGAAAGTAAGACCAGACCATTGGCGACGTTGTGATAGCTGGCAAACGGTCACACATTTCTGGTGAAATACGGCTACAACATAGCGAGTGACACCAGAGCATTGGCGACGTTGTGATAGCTGGAAACGGTCACACATAACAGGTGAAATACGGCTACAACATAGCGAGTGAGACCAGAGCATTGGCGACGTTGTGATAGCTGGAAACGGTCACACATAACAAGTGAAATACGGCTACAACATAGCGAGTAAAACCTGAGCATTGGCAACGTTGTTATAGCTGGCAAACGGTCACACATAACCACTAAAATATGTCCTCTTGTCAGTTTACCTCAGTCAGAGGTCTATTCTAATATGTAGGGTTTGGTTTTGTTAGAAGGTTGCATCCTAGCTTATAAACACAGCTAACGGATGTGCATGTATGAATGCTTAATATTGCAAACATCAATAAGAGAAAGTCTTCCTTATCAGTACTAGGAATGTTCAAAGTATTTTTCACACTAAACAGCTGTCAAGGCAACAACGATGAATAACTCTTCCTTCTGGGATCAAATATCTTGTCTTGGCGATTACTCGCGAGCTGGCATGGATGCTCCCATGCCTGGTTGTTGACAAAGCCATACACGGATGGTATAAATAATGCAAAACCACTGTTCGTTTGGGTAAAGTAAATCGATGGCGGCCCGTTATTTCACAAAACACAATTCAACAGAGTAACTGAATAGTTATTCGGCATAACTTTCGCCCCCCCACCCCCCCCCCCCCCCACACACACAATAATAAATACACGTGAAAGGGTTCGGTTTTTTTAGAAGGTCACATCCTTGCTTATAAACACAGCTAAGGGTTGTGCATGTATAAATGCTTTCATATTGCAAACATCAATAACAGAAGTCTTCCTGGTTAATAATAGGACATTTCAATATATAAATTATTCACCAATGCCACAAGCAAAGAAAGACGTTTAAAAAAAGTCTCAGACTACGCCCAGCTACAAAATTTTAGCCGATAGTAAAGATTTTTGAGTGAATTATTTTAAGGCTGTTCAAAATATACAGAGGTCACGAAACATGTATATAATTCTAATTGCTAAAAACTTGGAGACAACTCATGTTACATTCCTGCTTTGCAGGAGAAATGGCATTGTAAATCATCTGTGGGACTATGTATGTAATACATAATCTACATACAGCAGTCAGCAAAATGGAAGAGATGTTGTTCTTCGCCCACTTCTGCTGGAGATAAAATGGCAATTAACATGACTGTATTTTTTTGACTACATCTACTGTTGAAGCATTTACATGAACAGTTAGAATAAAACGCTGACTGTCGTAAATTAACAAGAGGCCGTATTTCACCGGTTACTTGTGACCATTTGCCAGCTATCACGCAGTCACCACTGCTGTAGTTTAACTCTCTGTGCTGTATTCTTTTATATTGTGGTCTCCTTGTTTTTTGTTCGTTATGTGTGTCTGCGTCAGGGTGTGCCACCAAACATTGAACATTTTATTTTTTGCTTTAAACGGAACAGTGAATCAGTTTAAAGATGCGATGGTTGCCAAATGGCTTGTGTTAGGGACAGAGCATTCGGTGATAAAGATGGATTCTATCGGCTCGATTATCCTTTAAGTGTAGACAGTGAAATGGGTTGCTTAATTCTCCCACTGTAAAAACTTTCGCAGCGTCGGGCCTGTCTTCCTCAAAATTTCTATGGCTATACAAATACAGCTAATTCGGCAAGCCTTTTCTGTGTCACGTGCAGACCAGCAACCAGACGTTATCCGTCAAATCAGACATTCTAGTTTTGTTTGCTCCGGCTTTATAACCACCCGCTTCTATGATATGTAGATGGCTCGAGTGATAAAACTCGGTACAGGAAACAATTCCATGCCAAAAAAAATCAATTGTCTGACTCGGATTGCTGGGATTAACTTTGATGTGGATTCTACACGGGAAAGGGGAGAAATTATCCGAGTCGATCCAGCCCCTAATTCAATTTCTTGTTCACTGTTTGGTTAATCTTAATTGCATTGAGCTGAGCTGTTTTCTTCAGCTCTTCGGTGGAGTCGTGGAGGGTCAGTTGACCTCTACTCTCTTTGCCAGCTTTCCCGCAGCGGTTAATATCAAGATCTTTGGCGATCCGCAAATAAACCAAAATGTCAGATAGTAAGACGTCGATTCCTCGAACGGCTTTTCTTTCTCTTTTACGGGGCCTTACTGGCTCAGACGGCGAAAGTGTTGGCTCGATGCGACCAAGTCACCCGGTTTTTTTTCAGTTAAAGCTAAACTCATGAGACTGGCCAGTGAAATCTATGCCAAAATATTCGTAATCAAAGTTTTACACAGTATCCGCAAAAACTGAATTAAATTATTTAGGAAAAATGAATAAAAACAAAGAAGAGAATAATCTTTGGGAGTAGTTTACATTGTCTTACTTATACAATCAGTATAACATTATGCAGTCCTTTTACTGAAATGCAAGGTGATTTTACCAAATTGCGTTTGGTATTCTGTTAAAGATGTCTTACATTTCAGTTAAGACGCATATTGCAAGGATAGTGATTGTGTTTGCAATACTTGCAAGTTTTTACATGGATTTTGTAGATTGTAGAATTTTTGCGCCAGGAGAAAATATATTAACTAGTCCAATATTCATGACATTCTGAGTTTTAATTTATAGCCTTGTTTTTTTTAAAGACCATATCTCTGCACAATATACTGTTAGAGGTTTCAGTTTGCATTTTACATCCATCATTGTTTAAGATGTAGCTATAGACATCTGCTCTCTCCACATGATTCCTTGTATCAGTGATGAACGCCGGCATCAGTTTCTCACAAGGATACTTTTCTCCTGCAGAATTCTCCATGGCACCACGTTTATCAAAATTATTTCAAAACTGTGTTTACCAATTTATTTCCCTACACGTTGTCTTGGGGAAAATGGATGGCTATCCTGACAAGATATTGGCGTCTGTTTTCCTTTCATGCTTTGTCATCCATCAACTGTGGACGGGGCGTCTCACGATGGACGACTTGGCAACAATTTACTGCGCTCTTGTCGCCATTATTCTTTCTATCACTGAAGCCATTCTTTCTTTCTATCACTGAAGCCGACGAAAAAAGGTAAAAGACGATCCCGTTGATAAAGACAGAACTTCAGCGATTATATGCTACCAAATAGCCAATATGCTCTGGCTGCTCTTGTCTGTACAATGTCATGGGTGACAGCCTAAGTCACAGATCACGCGGAAGCTGTTTTAAAAGGTGGCTTAGTTTTGGCGTTTGTCCACTGGTTGGAGTTGTCATGTATTTGTCTAGACGCGTTACAGAGGGATTTACCGACAATACCGACCGGTCGCTGGTGGACAGATGAAAAAAAACCAGACGACAAATAGCACCGCGAGAAACAACCAATGCGCTAAACTATTTAACAGTGAAGTTGATGATCGTTATTTTCTCTGTCAACAGTTGCAATCAAGTTTGGTCTATATCTCTAGTTCATAGTGGTTTTTTTTCCTAGCTTAGCTTTGAATACTCAAGACAATTGTGGGCATTTGAAAGGATATCTTGTCGTAAGCTGGTCTTAGCTGGCTACCAGATATACTTCATTTTGCGCGGTTTATATCTATTGTATGTTTGTCTTTCCGTTTGTTTAGCGTTAAATTTTAATTCCGACTGTCTACGGTGTCAACATAGCCTGTGTGCTGAGTCACAAACATGGCATGTGACATAGCTTATGCTCGCCATAAACATTGGTTTAAATATCACGTGTACATCGAAGGTCAAAGTTGTTCTAAACTGCAAATTGTGAGCACTAAACTTGAACGGGCGCTGAAACCGAAGTCGTTTAGCAGTTCGTCCTAGGCTGAGGGAAGTCAGGTTTAACCACAATTCATTGACAGAAGCTGACGTCAAAAATGTACGACCTCTAACTCAGTCCTCACAACTGTTGCAGTGCTGGGCACGGATTTACTTTCTCTACATTTCATCCATAATGCCAAAGAAAAAGCAACTACAAAGGATAACCGGCGACGCTGTAAGGCTCTCGGGATCAATTCACAAGACGTGTGTGTTAACCATCACCTCAGATTTTTCGCAGAGGCTGCTAAAGGCCCACCAACAGTTGAACAAACACAAACATTGTGTAGCAAGACTACGGTGGAATCTTCAAGAGATATGTGTCGCTGAAGCGCCGCTATCAGTGAAAATTGATTATTACTAGACAGATTAAAATACACATTTTGGAGAAATTTCCTGCAGTGGACGTGACTATCACAGCCACGCCGCGCACGTTTTTTGAATTTTTTTTTTATTCACAACCGCCATTCCATTTGATGGCTTGCATTTCTCTTTAGACAGGTTACAGAAGGAGTAATTAGACGCCTTCAACAAAGTTGGCGAAAAATTTCAATTTTTAGAAAGAAACTGTCAGAAACGTTGTTACTCGGCTGTCATAACACAGTTTTGCAGGAAGAATATCCCCTTTGAAAAGTGCGGCTCATCTGGATCGCAAAACCACACAAATATTAGTCTAAAACTTTTCACTTTGCTGAGAAGAGACCACGCTATTATTTCATTCCACCTTCAAGGCTTCATCTGCTAGTCAAATATTTGCCTTGAGACAGTTCATTTCCATGCTTGTAAGGCATCCAAGTAAAAAGAACGACAGTTGTTACGTCCATGTATTCACATCCGCCGTTTCCACAAGGTTCATTGCTTTGGGTGAAATCGGAGGAGCATCTTTGGGTTCAATGCCCAACAATGGAACAATGAGTGTCAACTTTCCTTGCATGCAATCATAATAAATCAACTACACGGCGGTCGTCTGACGTGCCATGGCGAGTAATAAAATTGGTACTCTCGTAGGATGACAAAAGACACAGCTTAATACGGTGCTGACTCCAGTGTGTGGTGTTAGTACTGGAATAGCGTATTTAATATAATGTAAGACGCACAGCATAGAGAGTAAAACCAGAGCAGAGACAACAGTACGATAGTTGGTAATGATAACACGTAACCGCTAAATTAAGGCCACTTGTCAATTTACCTCGGTCAGGGTTTTGTTCTTATAAATGCTTAAATACATGTACTAACAAATTGCTCAATTACCACGGCTTATGCTGAATCAGGCAAAAAATGCAGCGATGTTAGCTGCAATGTGTCAAATTACCCAAAACACTGTGTTTTATTCAACAAAAAATAACATTAAAATATTTAACAACTGAGTTGATTTTGCACTACGCTATGCAACTTACGACCTACACAACACTGGCAACGCATAAGACAACCAATGCCTCAAACCAGCGATACGTACAATGTGGCACTGTATAACAACTGGATCAAACAGAATCAGCAAGGATGTACCTTAGCAAAACATGTGGCACTGCATAACAATTGGATAAAACAGAATCAGCAAGGATGAAGCTTAGCACTACATGAGGCAATGTATAACACCAAAATAAAACAGAATCAGCAAGGATGAAGATTAGCATTACATGCGGCATTGCATAACAATTAGATAAAACAGAATCAGCAAGGATGAAGCTTAGCACTACATGTAACAATGCATAACACCGGGATAAAACAGAATCGGGAAGGACGAAGCATAGCACTACAAGTGGCAATGTATAACACCAAAGTAAAATAGAATCAGCAAGGACGAAGCATAGCACTACATGTGGCAATGCATAACACCGGGATAAAACAGAATCAGCAAGGATGAAGCTTAGCACTACATGTGGCAGTGTGAAACACCAAAATAAAATAGAATCAGCAAGGATGAAGCATAGCACTACATGTGGCAATGCATAACACCGGGAAAAAACAGAATCAGCAAGGATGAAGATTAGCACTACATGTAGCAATGTATAACACCAAGATAAAACAGAATCAGCAAGAACGAAGCATAGCATAACATGTGGCAATGTGTAACACCAAAATAAAATAGAATCAGCAAAGACGAAGCATAGCACTACATGTGGCAATGCATAACACCGGGAAAAAACAGAATCAGCAAGGATGAAGCTTAGCACTACATGTAGCAATGCATAACACCAAGATAAAACAGAATCAGCAAGAACGAAGCATAGCACTACATGTGGCAATGCATAACATCGGGATAAAACAGAATCGGGAAGGATGAAGCTTAGCACTACATGTTGCAATGCATAACACCGGGATGAAACGTGATCAGGAAGGATGAAGCTTAGCACTACATGTAACAATCCATAACACCGGGATAAAACACAATCAGCAAGGATGAAGATTAGCACTGTATGTAGCCCAGCAATGTTAGCAGGAGTGCAACGTATTGGCTGGCTTAGAGATAAGATATAATGAAAGGTTAGCATTGTTTCCCTGAAGTTATTATACCAAATAAATCCTTGATTTGACCGGCCCGGATAGCACAGTTGATAGAGCGTCCGCTTCGGGACCGGTAGATCCAGGATCAATCCTTGATCGAGTCACACCTAAGACTTTAAAGGAGGAAGTTCTAACTTCCTCGCTTGGCGTTCAGCATGAAGGGGATAGTGCAACGACTGGTTGACCCGTATCAGTATAATGGCACGGGCGGGGCTGCTTACTTGCCTTCGGTAAGTCGTCTCAGTGAAGCAGCACTAAATAAAAGAGCGGTGGAAATCCGTCCTGCAACAAGGAGGCACATTGCACGTACATGCATCTTAATAATTCCTTCGTCGTCATATGACTGAAAAATTGTTGAGTACGAAGTTAAACCCCAAGCACTCACTCCTTGATTTGAGTTTTGCGCATGAAATATCTGGCAAACTTGCCGATATTTATCTCCTAGATTAAAGGCATTTTTAGAACATCTTTAGGAAAACGCACAGGTTAACTCCGGAATTTGTACGCGCATCCAGTGGAGCGTGACTCTTGCCATATAAACTCTGTAGTTGATTGCTACCCAACATTAACCATCCTACTGAACTTTAGATAAGTCATAACACAAAAAGGGCTGTTCTGTTCAATGGCAATAACACAAATTAATCTGAACATTTGTTCTGACGAAGAACTGACCACAAATTGTAATGAGCAGGCTAAAACACGAACACATGACAATTACAAGTCATGTGGGTGAGCAATAATTTAACGTTGTGAACGATAAACTATAACAAATGGCAATGCATCTGTCACCGCCTTTATTAACTGTCCAATGTTCGCTTAGTCGTGACCGCAGCATCGGTAAATTACACATGTTATCAGCAGTTGCTGCAAGAAAGGCAAATACTTTGTGTAAATTATGGTCTCTGTGTTGTAATCAGATGTGTGTGATGTCCGCTGTAGGAGGCTCATGTACACGTTTGATCACCGATTGCGTGCGGATCCTAACAAAAACAGTAATGTGCAGAGATTCAGAATGATCTAGTGGTAGAATTTAGGGCCTTGTGCCAAGGTTATTGCCAAAAAAATTGTAAATTTTATTTTTATTCAAATAATGAGAGATAATAGTGATTGGTGTTGTGTCCAGTTTCATGCCAAATCCAGTTCTCTATACAAAGGTCCATATAATGTAGAAAGCTGTGTTTAAGGCATCAGTACTTATGCCACCGTAGTCAGAATCGTTGTGCAGGGCAAATCACCACGGCTTCTGCAAAACAAATTACTTAACCTATTCCCCTGTTGTATCACACTGAGATGCAGGTTCAAACCCAGCGTAGGGCAGGTGGACCTTGGGCATTGGTGACAACAACTGGTGTGCGGTTTGCGCTGCCTAATTTCAGTTTAAGACGACATGTGTTCCCCGAATAGGCCTATGGTGCGCATATGTTGGGGAAGATTGTCAGTAACTTAGCGCCTGCATCTACACCAGGGCCAGTCTAAGAAGTCATTTTCAGATCCTTAAGTACTTTGTTTTTCTGTCATACAACTAACCTACCTCACATGTGAATTGAATTTGCTACCATATGGGCTAGTACTTATATTATATAATGTATCCCTCTAGTGTGAAGAGGCCCGCAAGCGGCGAGTATAATCCAAGACTTTCAGTACAACGGTTTCTTCCAACTGCACCAAACTTTTTGGATGATGATTTAAAAGAAAAACACAGATTGTTTTAAATTTACCATTAATCCTAAAAAGAAAAAAACAAAAAACAACAGCACATATGCCAATATAAAACACAGTAACTGGGGAGGAAAAAATCATGCAAAACACAGTAGACAAGATCGTGTAATATTTGGTCAAACAGAGCACCGATGCCAGTTTCATTGTTGGCAAACGGTCATAAAAACCGGTGAAGTCCAGTTTATTGTGAATTAATCTGAGCCAGGTTTGTATTCTGACTCTTCATGTAAATACTTTGGTGACAGAATAGTCTGACAGACGTTACTATGTAACACATAAGTTAAACAACGAGTAAGGGACGTTAACCCCGTGCGTACACCCAGCAGTAACCAGAACACGGCGTATCTACCGTCTATGATGTGCTCGCTCCGTGTGACCCTTCGTTTGTTCTGTCTTATACAAGCTCAAAAATTGTCTAAATCAATCCTCGATACATCACAGATTATCGGCATTCCGTCTGACACTGCACTCCCATAACCATACTCCAGACGCCACCTCTGGAGTGAAAATTTCCCAGGCTGTCGTCATCGTCACGCTCAAATGTTATATAAGACACGCATTTGTCTTGACACAAGTTGTTGCCGCCATCTTCGCGCACCGTCACCATGGAGACCGAGCGGCGTTCAGTACATACGATGGGATTCATGTCTGACTATAAAATCCTGTGTGAGAACAATCTGATTTAGTTGCACATTTGACTGCAATTTGATGATCGGCGTCTCCTGATTGGAGTTTTACTTTCTTTTATGGATATGGTAAAATAATGCTTATTTATAGGAGCGGCTGACAAGATTCATGCCTCTGCGGGAGTCACCTCTACGGAAGACTCGAGCTTAGCCTCCAGAGTTCCACTTGAATGGCGGAGATGTGCTTTGGGGGCGATTTATTTGTCTAGCTCTAGTAAACTGATTTGTTGATTGCAATGGAATTTTAATCATAGCGTACTTCTGGGCGTTTTTGTGCTTCACTCCATGTAAAATTTGTTCATATTTTGTCCAGAGGGTTCACGTAACAAAGCCACATCATCTAATCAATAAAACACGGTGTGAACCACTTGTCATGATGGGGAAAAGATACATCACTGTATAAGTGATGTAACATTGGCAATTTCACACCCAAATATTTCTCAAAGGCTATTCCCCGAGGACAAAACTAACCACACGCCATGTTCAGCTATGGTCAGAACATATCAACAGGTCATCCACACGCCGTGTTCAGCGATGGCCAGAACATATCAACATGTCATCAACACGCCTTCTTCAGGGATGGCCAGAACATATCAACAGGTCATCAACACGCCTTCTTCAGCGATGGCCAGGACATATCAACAGGTCATTAACACGCCATGTTCAGCGATGTTCAGAACATATCAACAGGTCATCAACACGCCTTCTTCAGGGATGGCCAGAACATATCAACAGGTCATCAACACGCCTTCTTCAGCGATGGCCAGGACATATCAACAGGTCATTAACACGCCATGTTCAGCGATGTTCAGAACATATCAACAGGTCATCAACACGCCTTCTTCAGGGATGGCCAGAACATATCATTAAGACATCATCTACCTACATGGGCTTATATCATATAGATAACACAAAGCGAAATCAATGTGTACATATCACCACCAATTGTCAGTGTGGATTTATGTTCTATATACTTCTTAAAACTTGATCAACCCAGGAATGCTGAGGGGTAGACTTGGCGGCAATTTTGACTACGTTTTGGTCGGTTTAGTAGCGCCGATCCGCCTTTGTGTTGACTAGCTTTAGAACGTTCCCTGGCACACAGGTCTTAAAACGTGGCACGAATTCGAAACAAATAACATAAAAGCCGCTTTGTTTTTTGTTGTCTTTTTTTCAAACCT
This sequence comes from Liolophura sinensis, assembly GCF_032854445.1. NCBI lineage: Eukaryota > Metazoa > Mollusca > Polyplacophora > Chitonida > Chitonidae > Liolophura > Liolophura sinensis. The sequence continues at coordinate 1,996,701 of NC_088296.1, read as the reverse complement.
ATTGAAATCAAATTTTTAAGGCATATGTGCTTTATATGCTAAAGAAATTTCATCAAATTTCTCTGTTTGAAAAGAAGCAACATCTAGAATCATTGAGACTCTGTTAAAATTAGCAGGGTAAATTTTTGAGTGTAAGGCCGGCGTTGCCTAAGGCCAAGATAACACAGAAGCAGCAAGGCAAGTAATACATGTTCATAATACCAGCAATACAGTGGGCCAGTCATATAAATATCAGCAATACAGTGGGCCAGTTATATAGAGGGAACTACAACATGTTCATAATACCAGCAATACAGTGGACCAGTCATATAAAGGTCAGCAATACAGTGGGCCAGTCATATAGAGGGAACTACAACATGTTCATAATACCAGCAATGCGGTGGGCCAGTCATATAAAGGTCAGCAACACAGTGGGCCAGTCATATAACGGGAACTACAACATGTTCATAATACCAGCAATACAGTTGACCAGTCATATAGAGGTCAGCAATACAGTGGGCCAGTCATATAGCGGCAACTACAACATGTTCATAATACCAGCAATGCGGTGGTCCAGTCATATAGCGGCAACTACAACATGTTCATAAGGCCAGCAATACAGTGGGCCAGTCATATAAAGGTCAGCAATACAGTGGGCCAGTCATATAAATATCAGCAATACAGTGGGCCAGTCATATAGAGGGAACTACAACATGTTCATAATACCAGCAATGCGGTGGACCAGTCATATAAAGGTCAGCAATACAGTGGGCCAGTCATATAGCGGCAACTACAACATGTTCATAATACCAGCAATGCGGTGGACCAGTCATATAAAGGTCAGCAATACAGTGGGCCAGTCATATAGAGGGAACTACAACATGTTCATAAGACCAGCAATACAGTGGACCAGTCATATAAAGATCAGCAATACAGTGGACCAGTCATATAACGGGAACTACAACATGTTCATAAGACCAGCAATACAGTGGACCAGTCATATAAAGGTCAGCAATACAGTGGGCCAGTCATATATCGGCAACTACAACATGTTCATAATACCAGCAATGCGGTGGGCCAGTCATATAAAGGTCAGCAACACAGTGGGCCAGTCATATAACGGGAACTACAACATGTTCATAATACCAGCAATACAGTGGACCAGTCATATAGAGGTCAGCAACACAGTGGGCCAGTCATATAGCGGCAACTACAACATGTTCATAATACCAGCAATGCGGTGGACCAGTCATATAAAGATCAGCAATGCGGTGGGCCAGTCATATAGCGGCAACTACAACATGTTCATAATACCAGCAATACAGTGGACCAGTCATACAAAGGTCAGCAATACAGTGGGCCAGTCATATAGAGGGAACTACAACATGTTCATAAGACCAGCAATACAGTGGACCAGTCATATAAAGATCAGCAATACAGTGGACCAGTCATATAACGGGAACTACAACATGTTCATAAGACCAGCAATACAGTGGACCAGTCATATAAAGGTCAGCAATACAGTGGGCCAGTCATATATCGGCAACTACAACATGTTCATAATACCAGCAATGCGGTGGGCCAGTCATATAAAGGTCAGCAACACAGTGGGCCAGTCATATAACGGGAACTACAACATGTTCATAATACCAGCAATACAGTGGACCAGTCATATAGAGGTCAGCAACACAGTGGGCCAGTCATATAGCGGCAACTACAACATGTTCATAAGACCAGCAATACAGTGGGCCAGTCATATAACGGGAACTACAACATGTTCATAATACCAGCAATACAGTGGACCAGTCATATAGAGGTCAGCAATACAGTGGGCCATTCATATAGCGGCAACTACAACATGTTCATAATACCAGCAATACAGTGGACCAGTCATACAAAGGTCAGCAATACAGTGGGCCAGTCATATAGAGGGAACTACAACATGTTCATAATAACATCAATACATTGGACAAGTCATATAAAGGTCAGCAATACAGTGGGCCAGTCATATAGCGGCAACTACAACATGTTCATAATACCAGCAATACAGTGGGCCAGTCATATAGCGGGAACTACAACATGTTCATAATACCAGCAATGCGGTGGGCCAGTCATATAAAGGTCAGCAATACAGTGGGCCAGTCATATATCGGGAACTACAACATGTTCATAATACCAGCAATACAGTGGACCAGTCATATAGAGGTCAGCAATACAGTGGGCCAGTCATATAGCGGCAACTACAACATGTTCATAATACCAGCAATGCGGTGGTCCAGTCATATAGCGGCAACTACAACATGTTCATAATACCAGCAATACAGTGGACCAGTCATATAGAGGTCAGCAATACAGTGGACCAGTCATATAGCGGCAACTACAACATGTTCATAATACCAGCAATACAGTGGACCAGTCATATAGAGGTCAGCAATACAGTGGACCAGTCATATAGAGGTCAGCAATACAGTGGACCAGTCATATAGCGGCAACTACAACATGTTCATAAGACCAACAACACAGTGGACCAGTCATATAGAGGTCAGCAATACAGTGGACCAGTCATATAGCGGCAACTACAACATGTTCATAATACCAGCAATACAGTGGACCAGTCATATAGAGGTCAGCAATACAGTGGACCAGTCATATAGCGGCAACTACAACATGTTCATAATACCAGCAATACAGTGGACCAGTCATATAGAGGTCAGCAATACAGTGGACCAGTCATATAGAGGTCAGCAATACAGTGGGCCATTCATATAGCGGCAACTACAACATGTTCATAAGACCAACAATACAGTGGACCAGTCATGTAAAGGTCAGCAATACAGTGGGCCAGTCATATGGAGGGAACTACAACATGTTCATAATACCAGCAATGCGGTGGGCCAGTCATATAAAGGTCAGCAACACAGTGGGCCAGTCATATATCGGGAACTACAACATGTTCATAATACCAGCAATACAGTGGGCCAGTCATATAACGGGAACTACAACATGCCCGTACATTCTGGAAACAGGCACAGTGTGCATAAACTGTCATAACCATTTCAAATTTGAGCGTAATATTTCCTATAGAGTTTGCTTTGCTACAAACATATTAGTGTGTAGGTTTAATTGGCAATGTATGCGCATCCAGTGGAGCATGACAATCGCTTTCTAAACTCCACGGTTGATTACTCACCAATATTAACCTTCCCATTACGCTTCCGATAAGTCATATCAGAAAAAGGGCTGTTCTGTTGAATGGAAGTAACACAAATTGATTTCAACATTTGTTCTGACGAAGAAAGGACCACATAATAGTAATGAACAGGCTTTAATGCGGACACATAGTAATTACAGGACTCCCGGGTGAGCAACGAATTAAAGTTGCGGACGATAAACTATAACAAATAGCGATGTATCTGTCACCGCCTTTATTAACTGTCCACAGTTGGCTGAGTCGTGGCTGCACCATTACACATGTTATCAGCATTTGTTGCAAGAAAGGCAAATACTTTGTGTAAAGTATGGTCTTTGTGTTGTAATCAACTGTGTTGTACGTGCATTGTAGAAGGCTCATGTACACCTTTGATCACTGAGTGCGTGCTGCTACGGCAGTGCTTTAAAGTGATCCAGTGGCAGATCACAGTTGTTACAGAAATTTTGTAAGGGTTGTTTAAAAACCATAATGAGAGAAAATAGTGATTTGTCTTGTATCCAGTTTCATGTTCTTTTTACAAAGATTCATATAATGTACAAAGCTGTATTTAAGGCATCGGTGTTTATGCCACTGTAGTCATATTCGTTCAGCAGGGCAAATCTTCACGGATGTGCGAAAAAATTACTTAAGGAAAACCCTCTTTTATGATATAAATACCTTACGGTGGGTGGGAGAATTGAGTTGCAGGTTGAAACCCGACCTTGTGCAAGTGAATTTTGGACAATGGTGACAATAACGGCAGTGGCGGTTTGCGCTGTTGAAGATTAGCTTAAAACAACGTGTCTTCAGCCAATATGGTGCGCACATGTGTACGTGACATGTAAGGAAGTTTGTCAGTAACTTGGTGTTAAATACGTGCACCAGTGCCAGTCTAGGATGTCATCTAAAACTCTTAAATACCTTGTTATTTTGTCATAAAACTAACCTACCTCACCTACGCATATGATTAGCTACAATATAGACCATTTTTTATATTAAATAATGTATTCCTCTACTGTGAAGAGGTCCGCACATGGCGAGTATAATCAAAGACTTTAAAGACAATAGTGTCTTTCAAATTCATCAAATTTTCTTGACGTTTAGAAACACACAGGTCGCTCTGAAGCTAATATAAAAACGACCTTTCACCAGTCACAAAGGAGAAATGCAGGACAAATGAGAGTAGGTACTCCGCTGACAGTTTCGAAACATAACACCGAAGACAGTGTAATGATTAGTCAACCAGAGAAGCGACCCCGGTGAAGTCCTGTCTCGTGTGAATTAAACTGCACTAAACTAAGCTTGATTAATTAGGCTTAATTAAACTTAACTAAGGTTGCATTCAGAATCTTCCTGTAAATACTCTGGTGATAGAATATCTTAACAGACGTTATCACTTCACGCTTCAGCCAAACAAGGAGTAAGAGACATTAATATCATCTCTGCGCCCAGCAGAAAGCACAACACGTCGTATCTATCGCCCAGGATGTACTCCCTCCGTACGACGTCCCGTGCGCTCTGTCTTGTACAAGCGTAAACATTTTCTGAATCAACCCTTGACGCATTACATATTATCGACGTTCCGTCTGACACTGCACTCTCTTGGCTGTACCCCAGACGCCGCCTCTGGAGTGAAAATTTCACAGGCTATCGTCATCGTCACGCTCAAGTGTTATCAAAGAGATAGATTTCTCTTCACATAAGCGGTTGCCGCCATCTTAGCGGTCCGTTACCACGGAGACCGAGCGGCGATCAGCACAGTTTGGGATTCATATCCGATTATAAAATCCTCTGCGAGAACAATCTGGTTTAATCAGACTTTACTTCAAATTGATGACGGGTGTTTCCTGGCTGGTGTTACGTTTTTTATAAAGGGGGTAGAAATAATGCTCCTTTCTGTAAACGAAGAACGAGTTAACGAGTTATCTTTCACAATTTACAACGGTAGCAATAACTTATCCACAAGGGTTGTGTAAGATTACCACAATATTTCATTTTATGGAAACAGGGGCCGGTGTTGTACCTGACCCAAAATTCTGATTTATTGATATGTTTAAAGAATATAGAACATTACAACATATCGGTCAGTTTGACCATCTCTGGGCACACGTGAAGTTGTCGCCTGAAGTCTATTCTATTCCCCAGATGTAAAATCAATTACACGCCTTGTTCATCGATGGTCATTACAAAAAGTTATCACCGATGGTACATGGTTGAAGATCGTACAAATCCCACAGAAACAAGATAAATATGCAAATATTACGAGCAATTGGCAGTGATACATTCACGATCAGGTTTCTTCTTGTTACACAACGTTGTCTGGAACACAGGTCTCTGGAGCTTTTTTTTCATTAACCTGTACATCTCTTGGAGGACAAGAAAAACAGTATCAAGGAAGATGAATGGTATTAAGGTGGAATTGAAAGTGCTGTTTGCAAAAATGTGCAGATGTAGAGAGAAAGAAAGACGGAGACTGGGCGCCATCCGGATATGCATTTCACAGACGATAAATTCCAAAGCTTCCGCATTCGAAATGATTTAATAACATGTCATTTTGTTTTTCCAGGCCTTCTGTGATGAAATTTTGAAAAAAAAAATATATGATTCATCTCTGGACGGAAAGGCAAGGAAAACAGATTCATCAGGTCAAAGTGAAACGCTGCGCAAGGTATGGGTATTACTGGCAGCGATTGGTGGATCTGGCGGTTTTGTGACTATCCTCTTTTCAAATCGTCAGATTGTCGATTTTCACCGTTGAATTCTCACAGGAACACAAACAGAACACAGTGCATTGGAGATGATTCTTATCTGTTTATCTGTCTAACGAATTGAGTGTTCCTTAACATGTGTCACGCTCAGAGCCTGTTTTTCCTCCATCAGTAATGTTCCTAAGGTACAGTTTCCACTTTTTCTTACTAAATGTCAGTCACATTGGACAACACAGTTGCGTTATACATGTAGATTTTAACGGCATTTTACGAATAATAAAGTTTTCCGCTTGATGACAAAATCCGTACAAATTATGTAGTTAGGATTGGTGACACATATGTCCGGTATTGGCACTGCTATGCAGTGATAATGGTTTAACACTAGGTGCATTTTGGAACCAGTAAACGGTGATCATTTGACAGGAGAATGAAAACATCTGCAAATTATGTAATTCTATACCCGCGAGGTAACTACATTTTGATTAATACTATACCCGCGAGGTAACTACATTTTGAGTAATTCTTTAACCGTGAGTTCACTACACTTTGAGTAATTCTATACCCGTAAGTTCAATACATTCTGAGTAATTCTGTACTGGTGAGGTCACTACATTTTGAGTAATTCTGTACTCGTGACATCACTACACTTTGAGTAATTCTATACCCGTAAGTTCAATACATTTTGAATAATTCTAAACCGGTGAAGTCACTACACTTTGAGTAATTCTTTACCGTGAGTTCACTACACTTTGAGTAATTCTATACCCGTAAGTTCAATACATTTTGAGTAATTCTGTACCGGTGAGGTCACTACATTTTGAGTAATTCTGTACTCGTGACATCACTACATTTTGAGTAATTCTATACCCATGACGTCACTGCATTTTGAGTGATTCTATACTCGTAACGAAAATGCAATTTTTCTATATTTTTGCTTTAGCCAACATGGTGCTAGGGGGCGTGTACGATGTTACATTTTAAGTATAATCCTTGGACAGACAATAAAAGAATGCCGTGAAATTCAAAACGACATTTACTCACGATTTACATTTGCGCGTATAATTTGGTAGATCTTGTTTGGTTTGATGCCTTTATTGCGCAAGGACGAATTGCCCATCGTCGTCTTCCAAACAATGAAATCAAAAACACAGGATGCGCCATGAGAATATGATCGTAAAACAGTAATGGAATATTAAGCTGAAAATGCAAAGGCTAGAACGATAAATATGAAGATTTCCTGCGGTTCACAGATAGACATGTTTCCTTCCCTCCGTAGAGCTTTGAATACATTGTTAAAAAGACATTAACAAAGTGGCCCAGCTCGTTCGTGTATAACCCTAACCGATGATGTACATACTTTACTGGTAGCATAATCGAACAGATCTTATCAATCAACACTTCATTCCTACACGTAGTAAAGGATTGGTAAGACGCATAATACATTATGTAGTTAGCACACAACTTTATCAATTCTCATCTTTGGTGTACTCTCTCCGTGCTTTACAAGCGCAAACATTTTCTTAATCAATCCTTGATACATCACAGTTTATCGACATTCCGTCTGACACTGCACTCCCATGGCCGTACTCCAGACGCCGCCTCGGGGGTGAAAATTTCCCAGGCTGTCGTCATCGTCACGCTCAAGTGTTATCAGAGACATAGATTTGTCTTCACACAAGTTGTTGCCACCATAGTAGCGCTTCGTCACCATGGAGACCGAGCGGCCTTCATTACATACGATGGGATTCATATCCCACTATAAAATCATCTGCGAGAACAATCTGATTTAGTGGCAGACTTTACTGCGATTTGATGACTGGCATCTCCTGACAGGTGTTACTTTCTTTTATGGATATGGTAAAGTAATGCTCTTTTCTTTGAAGGAATGAAGCGATTATAGCCTCTGAAGGGGTCACCACCTAGGGAAGACTTAGCTCCAAGAGTTTCACCTTTGTGGTGGAGATCTGCTTCTTAAGTGTCCTGTTTGTTCAATTCTTGTAAATTATTTTGTTTATTGCAATGACATTTTAATAAAAGTACAACTTCTGGACATGTGTGTATTTAACGGCAGTTAAATCTCTGCCCACAACTTACCCAGAGCGTTATTTGTCAAGTAATCACAATACTGAATTTAGAGAAAAAGGTTTGAACCACATGCAGAAATTACACATCAATGAATCAGTACTGGCACTACGACAATCCCACACGCAAAGAATGAACCACATGCAGAAATTACACATCAATGAATCAGTACTGGCACTACGACAATCCCACACGCAAAGAATGAACCACATGCAGAAATTACACATCAATGAATCAGTACTGGCACTACGACAATCCCACACGCAAAGAATGAACCACATGCAGAAATTACACATCAATGAATCAGTACTGGCACTACGACAATCCCACACGCAAAGAATGAACCACATGCAGAAATTACACATCAATGAATCAGTACTGGCACTACGACAATCCCACACGCAAAAGAATTCCTCAAAGAGTCTTCTCTTCCATATGCGTATAACCATCAACACGTGTTTTTCAGGCATGTCCAGATTATATCAAGAAGTCATCAACAACTGTGCATGGACGAATATTATATAAATCCCACAGAGCAAAATCAATATGTACCTATTACCGTCAATTGTCGGTGTAGATTCAACTTCTATATATTTCTCGCAAATTCATGAAATCGGCTTTGTTGGGATTTTCTTCAGCACAAATAATTGAGACCCAATTTTGACTATGTTTTGATCGGTTCTCTGGCGCCCAGCCTTCTGACATCCAGGTCTTGAACGTAGGCAAGCCCTTGTAATCTTTTCTCTTCATCGACATATTCGACCCGTTCAGGACACGAAAAAAATACAATCAAGTAAGATGGATGATATCTAGATTGAATTCAAAAAGGTGACTTGCAAAGAGGTGAGGAGCGATGAGCAAGCCTGGGAGCCATACGATTATAACTTTCAAATACGATAAATACAGAAGCGGATGCATTCGTGATAATTTAATTACATGACTGTCACTTTGTTTTTGTTTTTTTTGTTTTTTCCCCATATTCATTGGAATCAAACTTTGAAGAAATATGTACTTCATCTCCGGCCAATTAAACGTAACCAGATTTTTCGGGACGAAGTAAAACGACGTGCAAGGTATAATGGGTGTGATTGCCATCGATTTGTGGCACTGGTTCTTATAAGTACATCACCAACACTTTAGGCTGACAAACTGATTCGAGTTTAACGCCTCATTAGCAGTGTTTCATCTTTGTCCAGAAAGCGGTTGTTCTTCCACATCAAAAAGATTCCATCTGTCTCTCGCATATTTCCTCTCGACTATAAGGCCAAGATTAAAACGATTCCGATTTATTTCTTATTTGGGGACATCAAACATCTGATATGTAAGCGGTCAGCAGGGCAGAATCTCTTATATATCGCATTTATAACATCATTTATATTTATACAGAAGCAAACCCTTGAGTACAGGATTGAAGAATTCAGAGTAAATCGAAACAAACTATACTCGATTGCATTGTATGCACATATTGTGTGGAATATCCATTTATCACAAACACATGCCTGAATTCCACATGGAGCTGGTGTTTAGTTAGTGGAATTAGAAAGGCTAGAATGACGGGCTACAATCTCAATGCACACAGTGATGAGGTCACCTGACAAAGAAGTGCAAATTTCCATGCTGGTAGCGGGTGCTATCATGTCAAGGCTGATCGTTTTACATCTACTGATTCCAGCATGATGTCTTGAATGTGAAAACTATTCCGGCTGATGGGTAGACTGTGATACGCTGAATTCGGCCCATGTTGTGTTTATTTCTTCCTGCACATCCTCTAAAAACCTGCTTTCTAATAACGATTTTTGTGCCTACGTGTAAATATGTGGTCGACATGGACAAAGACGTCTTTACTTCTTTTGTGAAAAACGACATAAAATGCGTCCACAGGTGAAAAAACATGAATCTACTTTGGACTGTTTTTTGTTTCAAATTTGTGAATATTTTTCATAAATACCAGTCTTCCTTAGTCCTTAAGGATTGCTCCGCAATAAATATTGCTTATCGCTTCCAATTTTTTAACCGTATAAACGCAACACGTCATTCTTTGCTGACTCTGTTAACACCCTCTGTACACCTTGCGTGGCCAAATCTTGGTGTGTCTATCCCCTATGATTTACTCGCACAGTGCGACGTCCCGTGTGTTCTTTCTTGTACAGGCGCAAACATTTTCTTAATCAATCCTTGATACATCACAGATTATCGACATTCTGGCTGACACTGGACTCTCTTGGCCGTACTCCAGACGCCGAATCGGGCATGAAAAATTTCCCAGGCTGTCGTCATCGTCACGCTCAAGTGTTATCAAAGAGATAGATTTGTCTTTACACAAGTTGTTGCCGCCATCTTAGCGATGTGTTGCCATGGAAACTGAGCGGCGTTCAGTACAGATAATGGGATTCATATCCGAGTCTAAAAATCCTGTGCGAGAACAATCTGATTTAGTGGCAGACTTTACTGCGAATTGATGACTGGCGTCTCCTGACAGGTGTTACTTTCTTTTATGGATATGGTAAAGTAATGCTTTTTTCTGGGAAGGAATGAAGCGATAATCGCCTCTTAGGGAGTCACCACTTAGCCTTCAGAGTTTCACTTTTATGTCGGAGATCTGGTTTTTGCGTGATTTATTTGTTCAATTCTAGTAAGCTGATTTGGTTGATGGCAATGTAGTTTTAATCAAAGTGGAGCTTCTGGACGTGTTTGTGTTTTACTGCATGTAAAACTCTGTTCACAATTTTCCCAGAGCGTTCATGTTACACAACAGTAATATTTGAATTTTAAAAAAAGACTTGAACGATATGTTTTGTGCAGGGAAGACACGTCAGTATATCGGTAATACCTCTTTGGCAATCTTACCGGCAAAGTATTCCTCAGACTCTTCAATTCCGCTAGGGTAAGACCAACAACACGGCTTATTCAATAACGTTCAGAAGATATCAACAGGTCATCAACACGCCTTGTTCAGGGATGGCCAGAACATATCAAGAAGTCATCAACAACCCGACATGGGCGAAAATCACATAAATCCCAGAGGGGGATATCAATGTGTACATATCACAACCAATTGTCGGTGTACATTCATGTTCTATATATTTCTTCCAAATTAATCAATTTAGCGTTGTTGTTTTTTTCAACATGCAGACTTGAAGTTAGCTTTAATTATGTTTTGGTCGGTTTCATAGCGCCGAGCCACCTTTGTGTTGGCTAGCTATTAAACGTGGCAAAATCTCTGCAGTTGTTTTTTTATTAACCCCGTCGGCCCTTTCAGAACGCAAAGAATCTAAGATCCAACAAGATGGATGATATCAAGACTGATTCAAAGAGGTGTCTTGAAAACATACAGAAAGAAAAACAAATCTGTGCGCCATCCAAATATACTTTTAAAAAATGATAAATACAGACACACATGCATTCGAAATAATTTAATAACATGAATGTCGCTTGTTTTTTCAGATCTATGCAAATCAGATTTTGAAGAAAGATGTGCTTTATCTTAGACCAAGGAAACGTAATCAAATTTCTCAGGACGAAGTGGAACGACATGCAAGGTATTATGCGCGTCATTGCCATCGATTTGTTGCACTGAGGTTTTGTGGCTCTTAGTGTACATACTGTGGATGATCATCGCTGGCATTTTACACACAACACCATCCCAAAACACATACCCCCTTGAGGATGACTCTTATCTGTTTGTCTTCCTTATTAATTGAGTTCGCCTTCAAACATTGTGTCAAGGTCACAAACGTTTTGTCCCTTATCTGTTGTGACCAAAAAGGACAAATTACCTTTTATTTAATCGCATGAAATTTTAATGGAACAACCCACTGAAAACTGATAAATTACCCCTTTCTATAGTTAAATTAGAGTGAGTGAATGAGTGAGTGAGTGAGTGAGTGAGTGCTTAATTCACAACAAATTGAACAGGCGTATACGCGATTAAATTGTATGTTTATATTGTGTGGGAGATCTCTTGAACACAAAGACTTGCCTTTACTCCACAGAAAGCAATCATCCGTCGCCTTCTATTCAATATTGAAAACAAAGACACAAGATGTGCAACGGGAATATGGCCGTAAAACAATGTTGGAATATTAAGTTCGTGTTTATTTAGTTAATTTACAAAGGCTCCAACATGAGGTTATAATCTTACTGCGCATGCCGTTAATTCTCACGGGGTCACCTGACACAGAAGTGGCAGTTTCCATGTTAATACCGTGTGCTGTCAGGTCAAGGCTGGTCGTTTCACGTCTTTGGATTCTAGCACGATGTTTTGAATGTAAATATTTTCTCCGCTGTTAGGTGTGCTGTGAGACGCTATATTCTGTCCATGGTGCGCTTATCACTTCCTGCACACCCTGTAAAAGCTTACTTTCCACTCACAGTTTTTGTGGGTACATGTGGTTATGTCCTCGACATAGAAAGCGACGTTTTTACTTCTGCTGGTCATTTCTGTGCTGCCACAGGTAAACAAACAGAGCGTTAACAACATTGGTTAAAAGGTTAACGATTAAACTCCTTTGCACTGCCTTTCGACTTTGTAAATATTTTTTTTTTAAATATCAGTCTGTTTTAGTCTTATAGGGCGCACCGCAATGAATATTGTTTATCGCTTCCCTTTTTTGTTTATCCGTATAAACGCAACACGTCATTCTTTGCTGACGCTGTTAACACCGTCTGTACGCCTTGCAGTAACAACAACATGGTGTGTATATCCCTTATGATGCGTTCGCTCCGTGCGACGTCGAGTGTGTTCTCTCTTGTACAAGCGCAGACTTTTTCTTAATCAATCCTTGATACATCACAAGGTTATCGGCATTCGGCCTAACACTCTTGCTTCGTTATCCAGACACCCACTCTGGCGAGAGCACTTCCAAGCCTGTCGTCATCGTCACGCTCAAGTGTTTTCAAACAGATGAATTTGTCTTTACAGATGTGGATGCCGCCATATTAGCGCTTCGTCACCATGGAGACCGAGTGCGTTTAGTATAGACAATGGGATTCATATCCGACTATAAAATCCTATGCGAGAACAATCTGATTTAGTGGCAGACTTTACTGCGAATTGAATACCGGCGTCTCTTGACTGGTGTTACTTTCTTTCATGCAGATGGTAAAATAATGCTCTTCTCTGGGAACGGAATGGCGAGAATCATCACCTCTGAGGGAGTCACCACCTAGGGAAGACTCACGCTTAGCCTCCATAGTTTCACTTTTAGGGCGGAGATTTGCTTTGTGCGTGATTTAATTGTTCAATTCTGGTAAACTGGTTTGCTGATTGCAATACAATTTTAATCAGAGTGGACTGCTGGACGTGTTTGTATTTCACTGCATGTAAAGCTTTATCCACAATTTATCCAGAAGGTTCGTGTAACACAACCACATTATCTAATCTATAAACCACGGTGTGAACCACATATGATCGCGAAAAGATACATCACTGTATAAATTGTATACGCGATTACATTGTATGCTTATATTACGTGGAAGATCTCTTGAACACAAAGCCTTGGCTTTATTCCACAGAAAGCAACCACCCGCCGCCTTCTATTCAATATTGAAACCATAGATACAGGATGTGCAACGGGAATATGATCGTAAGGTAATGATGAAATAATAAGATGTTTATTCAGTGGAATTACAAAGGCCGGAATAACGGGTTTTAATATTACAACAGATTTCAGGAGGTCAGTTGACAAAGGAGTGTTAATTTCCATGCTATTAGCGCGTACTATCAGATTTATGCTGATCATTTTACGACAATTTGGACAACTGCATAGTCTTATAATGTCAAGATTTTTAATTTTGCCTGAAAATTAAATTTATTTATTTATTTGATTGGTGTTTTACGCCGTACTCAAGAATATTTCACTTATACGACGGCGGCCAGCATTATGGTGGGTGGAAACCGGGCAGAGCCCGGGGGAAACCCACGACCATCCGCAGGTTGCTGGCAGACCTTCCCACTTACGGCCGCAGAGGAAGCCAGCATGAGCTGGACTTGAACTCACAGCGACCGCATTGGTGAGAGGCTCCTGGGTCATTACGCTGCGCTAGCGCGCTAACCGACTGAGCCACGAAGGCCCCTGAAAATTAAAGTGCACCTCGTTGTATTCGATCCGTCGAATACAAACTGATTTACTTATCACGATAGTTTGATTGGACTTGTGGACGGGATGAAAAAAAATGCTGGATATTTGTGAAAAAGATTAAAATATGGGAATTAAAAAGCTAAAACTTTTCCACAGTATTCTTCTGAAAAGTGGCCTTAATGGGTAATAAATGACAAAGTCGTGATTGCTTTTCAAAAAGACCTGTATCTCATCACTTCTGGTGTTAAAGGATCACTCTGTCCATAGCGATCAAAGATGAGACAGCCTATAAGTCAATTTACATGAAACTGTTAAACGCTATCTATTGTGTATTCTAAAGTATCCCCAATCAAGCTTTATAGATTTAATGAATATGTTAGCAATGGATAGACGAATCATTCATTGAGATCGATTTTTCACCTAGATATTAATACAATAACAAGTGCATTTTCTGTTTGACTGAAGGATGTACCCATATGTTTACTGGTGGATTTGCCTGTAATTCGTGAGCTCAATGAATTTTCCTCACCGACGGACTGATCAAATATTTAATTCGCTGTGATAAGGCATCCTGATGTCATACAAAAATATACATGCGCTACAATGTACCTAAACAAAGTGTGCTACTGAAGATATAAAAATGAGCAGCAAGGTTTATGTGACATATCACTTCTAGTGATATAATGCAGAGGCAAGCTGCTATACAAATTATTTTTATCCAGCAATAACAGAGAGAATCCATTTTCCAACAGGTTGTCATTTATAGCAGTAGACGGTGACAGTTCGGGAAGAAGTCAAATTACAAATAATTTTGCCTTTTTGAGGCAATAACAATTTTAAGTCAATTTACAAGTCAAAAAAGTAATGGAATTACCAGTTCCAAAACACTTCATGCAAAAACAATTAGTAACAACGAACAGCGTGAGGAGAATTAACTTTCTCACAATTTCGGTAATGCTTTGTGGCATTCCGTGCTATATAACCTCTGGATATCAAGAGGTCTCCTCTGTTGGCACCGCGGTCCGGCGTAGCCCACCACAAAGGTTCTAATGAGCACCGGTTCATGTCACGTGTCACAGCCAATTGCCCGCTTCTGTGAGTTTCAGAGATATCGAACCGAGGGCTGCAGAAAAGACATTTTATCGAGTTGTGCAATCGAGCAGGACTTGAACAAGTCGATGACAGCGCATCCATATCGACAGAAAGTAATGTCCGGGATCGTCCCTCTCCGTTAGAGCGTCGAAGTTCGTGTTTTACCGCTAACCCTTTGTATATACCTGTCCAACGCAAAGCTCATTGGAAACAAATGCTGCTGGGATATGTGCAGAGAATGTTGTTTGTAAGAACAAAACATTTAACCCTTCTGTCTAGTGATTCCAGCCTTTTGTATTTATGGTCCAAACGCAAAGAAGGGAGGCTTATTTTAGATAGGAGACAACAAAAAGCGAACTTGATGATTGGTTGTAATTATAACGGTTGTGAAAGATAGGAAATGAAGAACGGAAGATCAATGTTTTGCCCAGTATACATATTTACAAATATTTATATGATTTATACCTTTTTAACGCCACTTTGAAGTCTTTACAAACTTTAAAAGAAGTTTGTTGACAAATGTAAAATAAAAAAGGACAATCTCGTCAATGGCAGACATTGAAACCTGCCCATGATTAGTGGAATTTTAAAGTTTACACATTTATGTATATACACACAGGTGGGCTTGGTGGGCCTGGAGTCTATTTAACTCTACGTTATTTGCTCACACCGGTTTCGTGCTTTTACAAGGAGGTTGAATTAAGGCGATAAGAGTATTTATTTATTTGATTGGTGTTTTACGCCGTATTCAAGACTATTTCACTTATACGCCGGCGGCCAGCATTATGGTGGGAGGAAACCGGACAGAGCCCGGGGGAAACCCATGGCATCCGCAGGTTGTCGCCAGACCTTCCCACCTACGGCCGGAGAGGAAGCCAGCACGAGCTGGACTTGAACTCCAGCGACCGCATTGCTGAGAGTCCGCTGGGTCATTACGCTGCGCTAGCGCGCTAACCGACTGAGCCACGGAGGCCCCAAGGCGATAAGAGAATGCATTTAAAACTTATCCTTGAGTGCACGTGGTAGGCCAACTTACGACTACCGGTTTACAATCACCCGTCTGAATCTCGGTTTAAAATATCGTTAAGATTTACCTTCGCAAAAATCTAGCCCTATAGTTAGGTAATTTTTGTCGACAGGAATTGATGTTACCTGGTACACTCTACAATGTATATAGTGTGTCTGGAACTGACCTGATGGTTGTTACGCCTAACATTTTCGTTTTCGACGAGTTTTGTCAAATACCCCGAGAAACAAGTTTAACGTGTTGTGAATCTGACCTGCTCTACTTTTCTTTCCATTTTGATTTTGCCTCAAACAAAGTGCACATAGATCCCTCACTACATATACTATATGTATATCCCACCGATGACTCCATGACTCCTTGGGTCACAGATGCTATCTTTGTGATTCATTTTACCCGTCTTTCAAATTCTGAGACAGAGACAGGCAATTTCCTGCAGTAAATGATTCTAGATCTACACAAGCCATGATACATATTTTGAAGCAATGTATTTCATCGCAAAGAAATAGCCATTCGTGTGATTGTAAGCATTAGAGCAGACAACCAATGTTTAATAAAACTGTCCCTCTATAAGCAATCGGTAATATCTGGAAAATATCCATGTTTTCCCAACAACAGCGTAGGCAGTTCGCTCTGCGAGATACATAAATATCGGGTCACTAATGAAACTCACATACAGCTGTCTACATAGCCATTTTGGCTCTTGTAACCCATGAAAAAGTAAAACCAGATGACTTGTTGTCAGAGATCAACGACGAATCCTATGAAATCCAATTGATCACACCGATTTATTATGCCTCAGGGCAACACCACAAAAACAAAAGAAAAAACAATGTAAGCCAAACACTGTTGGTTATTAAGTTATATGGACATCTGTATAAAATATCCAAAGCTGGTCACCTTCTCAGTATGGTTCTTCTATTGAAATGGTGAAATTGTTTTACACTTACCACACCATTATACATACATGTCAAGTTTGTAAAAACACAGACAGGTGTGTTAGACTTGTCACATAAACTTTGTGCTGACTAAACCGCATTGGTCACCTTGAACAATAATTAATTGTCATTGGGCAGCTGTAATAAGACCTTTAAACCCATAGCAGTGTAGACAACGTCTGAAAAGTGACACGTTAAACGTATTTAAAATTAAGCAACGAACTTAACACCACCTCTGAGGCCTCCGGTAAGGTGAATATGGACGAGACTCTCCGCGA
The DNA here is from genome assembly GCF_032854445.1 of Liolophura sinensis. Classification (NCBI taxonomy): domain Eukaryota; kingdom Metazoa; phylum Mollusca; class Polyplacophora; order Chitonida; family Chitonidae; genus Liolophura; species Liolophura sinensis. The sequence continues at coordinate 1,979,330 of NC_088296.1, read as the reverse complement.
TTTTCCTGAGACAATCAATCATGTGAGAATAGACACAGAATTATGGTTCTACTTACGTATCAATGCACGGTAAATCCTGATCCAATAATCTCTTCTGAAAAGCCTTCAAATTAAATCCGTCACAGGATAATCCCCAAACACAGTACATCTGAGTGCACAAAATTTTCCGCTATGCAAATGGGCACCGGTTAAGTAAGCTCAACTGATTTGTTCTGGTAAAAAAAACAACCGTGTGTTGGGATAGGGCACGAGAACAGAGGCCGTGCAATAGGGGTTGTTTAATCCATTTCTAGCTCGCAAACCACGGGGACAATCCACCCGTAATCCTCAGTGTTCTCCGGGACCTTTGACGTGTGTTAAATCGCAGCGAGCAAAGTGGTCTTACAATCGATAAACACAGTGGAAGTGGACAGAATGACGATATGAGAGAAGATTGCCCAGTGCTGTCCTTCTTCCCGTCGATTGGTTCTGATGGAGACAGGACATTCGATATTAGGTATCCCAGTCGACAACAGAATACCGGATCGTTGGAAGATGCTTCAGTGAAAGGCGGAAGTGCCTGTCCTGACATGGCAGAATTCTGGAAGGGCCTCAGCAAAACACATTGCGCCTGTCCTCAAAGCAAGATCATCAAGTCAAGCAAAAATTGCTTAGCTGTCATAAGGCTTAAGATAAATGTCTATGTTTAGAGGTGATTGGGAGTTGGTAATTCTTCGCCTGGCAATTTTCTCTTTCCTTTTTCATCATGCGAATGCATTTTTCTCATCTGTGCTTTTCGATTAAATCCAGTTGTTTTAACAAACAGTCATCAGTTAATAATCTATGTCACTTCTTTTTACCCACGCTTTTTAACTTATTTTATAGCGTGTAGCTTTATGATATAAAGTGAAATAAACATCAGGTTTACACAAATGTGGTAAATGATCGGAAACCACGAATCTGGAATTGATTTTGGTCAATGCTGTTTTATTTTAGCATCTAACTATTTCACCATCACCTCGAGCCGTGATTATATAGCCGATATTAACCCCCGGCCGTGGCCCCTGCCACAGTCCAAACCTCTTCTGGAACGTCGGACATCGTTCATAAAAGGATCTGGTCACACATATCTGCATAAAAAGGTGTTTTAAATTAAATTTATTTATTGCCCTAGCTCGAAACTGAATCTCGGTGAAAAAAAAATGCAGTAAGAGTGAAACAGTGTGAAAAGCTTGGTGAGTTACTTTATTATTGGCGGTCATTAACCATGGTGTTAAGGAGGACTCACGGCGAGTTACTTGATTATTGGCGGTCATTAACCATGGTGTCAGGGAGGACTGGCGGCGAGTTACTAGATTATTGGCGGTCATTAACCATGGTGTTAGGGAGGACTGGCGGCGAGTTGCTTGATTATTGGCGGTCATTAACAATGGTGTTAGGGAGGACTGGCGGCGAGTTACTTGATTATTGGCGGTCATTAACCATGGTGTTAGGGAGGACTGGCGGCGAGTTGCTTGATTATTGGCGGTCATTAACAATGGTGTCAGGGAGGACTGGCGGCGAGTTACTTGATTATTGGCGGTCATTAACCATGGTGCTAGGGAGGACTGGCGGCGAGTTGCTTGATTTTTGGTGGTCATTAACCATGGTGTTAGGGAGGACTGGCGGCGAGTTGCTTGATTATTGGCGGTAATTAACCATAGTGTTAGAGAGGACTGGCGGCGAGTTACTTGATCATTGGAGGTCATTAAACATGGTGTTAGGGAGGACTGGCGGCGAGTTACTTGATTATTGGCGGTAATTAACCATAGTGTTAGGGAGGACTGGAAAGAATATTTACATGAACAGTTAAAATCACAAGTAACTGAACATGTGAGAAACCGTGTTTCACAGGTTGCGGGTGAACGTATCTGTAATGTCGCAGCACCACTGCTACTCTGGTTTAACTCCCTATGATGTAAGTGTTTTATTATAATGAAACAGTATCAGGTGTGTCAGTGGGACACTCACACTTATCTGAAAACATTATAAGTAAATTTATCTAACACTTTCTGATTGACACTTTGTTTGAATCTATGTTGTGTACAAGGTTTTCAGTTGTTTTTTTCACTTTACTCTAGAAACATTGGCAAGTGGATAGTGAAACTGAATACAGAGTTAAAGACAACCAAGGGGGTAATGGTGTGAATTGGCTATCGTTGTTTTTGTCGTTTAAACCTTGATCCCAGGACAAAAACTTTACACAAAACATAATATAAAATCATTTTGATTTCTGTGATATTGGAACTGTTTGATGTCGTTATTAAACCCAACGTGGTCATGGTTTTGGTAGACTTTAACCAATTGCTTGCGTGCGAGCATTTGCACATTGTTTATTACTTTTGGGTGTGGAATTTATCCAACAAAAGAACCGCATTAGCTCGTGACAATAAAAAATGTGCCACAAAGTCATTGTGGTTTAAAACTCAGTTTTTCCTTCAGTTCAATGCACACAAAAAGTTTGATTACGAAACTCACCCCTCGCTCCATCTGTATACTGCTACAAATTGCCCCTTATTCATCCGCCTTTTTCCTTTCTTAATGTCTATATCCTGAAAATATTTCCAGTGAGTGAATGTGTTCGGCTTGCTAGAATCTTAGTTTGTTGGAAAGAAACCTTGCACTAAGCGTAACGAATTTCTCAAAGCAGACAGAAAATCTTTCTATCGGGTTAACTAGATTACTCTCTATCTTCATCAATTTCCCGTCATGTCTATCACCTGATCAAGAAATACAGTTCTCGTGTCAAAGGTCAGACGGATCTGAGGGTTACAAACAAGCCGACCTGTCACTGGGCGCTGATGGATTCCTCCGAACCTTCGTTCTCTGTTGTTTTTGTGGCCTTCCTCGACCCCAAATAGATCTGACTCCATCGCAGCTATTTTTGTCCATGAGCATCTGTCAATTATTTCGTTGGATGAAATCCCATCTCGAAATGACAGTTGGAATCTTCGCCACTAGCTGGAGGTCAAAGTTGAATCGATCAGGCTCACCGTCCGGGTTAATCGATGAGAAAAAAATGTGGTGGCCTGCAGGTTCTATAGACTGTATACAAAAGACCAGCGGGGCAATTTTCTGGCAGATAGCTTGCAGGAAAAAAAAGCCGATAGATTTTTCCTCGGAGTTCCTTTTTATTGTCATATCTATCAATCCAAAAGCTGTCTTAAAACCGCAGGCATTCAATAATGACATTATCTATTAAAAGCCGGCACACACTTGCCGGGGCTTAACTCAACTTAACTCAACTCCACCAATGAATCCGGTCCAAGGAACTCGGATACAATCACGGAGTCAAATTGTTTGCAGTCGTACCTTTGGGACAGTATCAAAAAACATCATGGACTTCAGTTGATTGAGTTGAGTGGCTTGGTAACGGTGTAACGGCTGAAGCCAATCATTTTTCATTTTTTGTGCTCGTTTTATAGGTGATATTTCAGAGAAAATGCTTGAGGCTACTAAGAGCCCTCACATCCCCCTCCCGTACACCCCACCCCACCCCCCACCCCCGCCCGCCCAGCCATTCCCCACCCCCTTCAAAATGCTGCTGTCACCTGTCTTTAGTCGACACATGTATGCGTTTCAATCTGAAGCTCAAGATTGCCAACTGTCAAATATCTGGATTGATATAAGTAGGTAGGTTACAGAACGCGCAATGTACTCTATTTATCTGAACTGTGGTGAACAGCTCGTCCAAAATTGCTTGACCTACATTACGGTAGCCAGGTGACACTTCCAGTCGGAATAAACCTGTGTTGTTTGGTAAGTAACTGACGACCTTCTGCAGGTGTATCGCAGAGGTTTTCATCCACACAATCACGTTCCCGGGTTTGCGCTCTGATTAACGGTGCTTGTTTATTATAGCATGGTGATACATGCTACCCTCTCGACACGCAAAGAATCATATCCCACTGTTTATTACCTAGCGCCACGTACCTGGGCAAAATGAGTGGTATTGAGTGTCTAAATGCAATACGACACCTGGACTCATTAGGGCAGGCTGTCCCCACGCCCGATGATAAGGCTTATTTACAGCTTACAACACATGGGTCCTGTCATAAACATACGAGCTTTACTGTTATTTAACGCCATCTCGCATGCGAGAGTCACAGTTTTCATTCGGTGCTTAAGGCTGGCCGTGTGCGATATGTCCATGGTTAATTATAAGACTGTATTTTTGGAAACTTCGAAATGTGTACAGGTCAAAGACTTAAGTAAATCTAATGCCCGTGGGGGTGGAGGGGGTAGGGGTGGGGGTGGGAGAGGGTAGAACGAGTATAAATGGTATTGGATGCAAGGATAACAGCTGTGCATCTCTGGCTCTCCCAGTGTCAAAAGGGGCCAAAGAACCAAGCAGCTGGTTTGATAAGTGGGGATTTGTTGTTTACATTGAAATATCCACAAAGTCACAATCGCGAAATGCGCCAAACCTACGAGACGAGAAAATCGTTTTACGCTCTTCGAATCAATAACGAGAAAGGAGGGCGCAACTTTGCCACTTGTCTGTTGTACAGATAGCAGATTTTTTGTTTGTGTGCCAGACTTATCGACTGCTGAGTGTAATTTTAGGTATTCTTCTTTGCCAATACTCGGAAAGCGCCCAGGTTTTCTCACTCATCAAAATCCCTCGCTGGGGTTGCGGATATCTAATAACGTGATATGGTCAGTCTGGCTTCAACATGACCCCACGAATGGTCAGGAATGCTAGATGCAGTATAATTCTGACGATATTCAGCGGAATTCTCCGGCAGTAATTTCCCAGAGTCCACTGCTATTACTGAGCGCGAGGCTTTGGTAGCAAATTCATTTAGAATTCAACAATATCCATATTTAAGCATTTCCTCTGCAGAAATGAAGATTAGCGAGACAAAAAGTGTATAAGATAGCTGTGTGTTAGTAGAATTAAACTTCTCTGCGGCATAGATTCGACCTGCTACTAGAAGACACTGTATATGACTAAAAACCCTTCAGTGTGACTTAAAGTTCCAAGCATGCATGTATTATGTTTGTGTTTATATCAAACAAAGTAACATGCAGCAAAATCAAACTAATGACGGCACAGCTGTTTTTTATTTAATAAACACAATATGAATTATTTTTAGTACGGCGCCAGAATGCTCCCACATTTCACCTCATTCAACCAGAATTCATTCATGTAATGAACAAAAAGTACATTAAAAGCCTGCATAAAATTGTATTTTATAAGATTTTCAAGCAATCCATAGTTATTAAATTTCTCCCCTGCAAGCTATCAGCCCGTTACACAATTGCTTGTTCGGGCGGGAAAATTGTCTCAATTGTGAACAAGTTGGAGCGGTTTTGGAAAGCAGAAACCAGGAGGTTCAAGTAATCCGTGCTCCCTCAAATTAATCATAGAGTATAGTCCGTGAAGTGTTCAGGGAAAAACGTTTTTTTGAGCTAAAAGTCGCCAAAACCGGAGGGATGTGTTGCGTAAAACAAGAGCAAAAGTTTTATGCAATCTGCAAGTTTTGAAGTGGCAATCAGTCTTTTGGAGGTTTAATTACATTTGAGACAATCAGATTCTAATTTCTTGTCGCTAATACACACGACCCAACACTTCGTGCATGAGGATTCGGCAGAAATGGAAGAAAGGTATCGGACTTTGTAGTTTTCACCCAAGGCGTGCTATGTACTGGGCTGGAATGCGGCAAATCTCTTAACAGTTCATATGTAAAACTGTGCAACACTACACATTTCTTAACGGTTAATATGTAAAACTTCTAACACAATAAATCTCTTAACAGTCCGTATTCAAAACTGTACAGTATGACAAATTTCTTAACAGTTCAAATGTAAAACTGTGCAACACGATAATTATCTTAACAGCTCATATGCAAAATTGTGCAGTATGAAAAATCTCTTGACAGTCCATATACAAAAATGTGCAACATGAAAAATCTCTTCACAGTCCATATGCAAAAATGTGCAACACGACAAATCTCTTAACAGTTCATATTTATAACTGTGCAACACAACAAATCTCTTAACATTTTTTTGTAAAACTGTGAAAAACACGACAAATCTTTTAACAGTCCGTACGCAAAACAGTATAACACGGCAAATCTCTTAACAGTACATATTTAAAAATGTGCAACACGACACATCTCTTAACATTTTTTGTAAAACTGTGCAACACGACACATTTTTTAAAAGTTCATATGCAAAACTACGCATCATGAAAATCTCTTAACAGCCCGTGTGCAAAACTGTGCAACACGACAAATCTCTTAACAGTTCATATGCAACATTGTGCAAAATGAAAAAAATGCTTAACAATCCGTATGCAACACAGTGCAACAGGACAAATCCCGTTACAGTTCATATTTAAAGCTGTGTAACACGACACATCTCTTAACAGTTAATATGTAAAACTGTGCAACACGGCAAATCCCTTAACAGTTCATATGCAAAATTGTGCAACATAAAAAATCTCATGTTTAACAATCCGTAGGCAAAACTGGGCAGCACGATAAATCTTTTAACAGTGTGTATGCAAAACTGTGCAACACGACATCTTAACAGTCCGTAGGCAAAACTGTACAACATGATAAATCACCCACCAGCCTACTCACTATTCTCCTCAACAGGATAGTTTGTTTTCTACGTGGGGTAATGTCTTACATATTAGTAGTTGGAACCACCACAGGCGATCAAATTGCCGGTACAGGATGTAAGTTTAAATGTACTATGAATGTAAATTTGAATTTAATTTATAATTATATTATTACTCATTATATATCTTTATTTTAAAGAAGAGACTAGACCAAATGAATAAATGCTGTAATAAAGCATCCCACAAAACTTTAAAAAACATACGTTTCTACTGTTGTGATGTTGTGTAACCAAGATATGGGTAAGTAAAATCGCGCACATTGAGAAAATGTCTTTTAAACTATTAGATGAGAAGTATTTCTGGAAGATGAAAACGCACACGTTACCAATGAGTGGTCATATATGAGCAAGGTGTATGGGTGGTGCCACATTGTGTTTCCGATTTTTCAAAATGACCAATGTCCAATGGTCTAGTAAGTCTTCCAGACTAAAAGTTGATTTACAGAGATAAAACATCTCGTCAGGCCAAAATTACGGTTATTGTCTCATACATTTCGCCTTGCATGACGATGACAGCCAAATAAAGATGATACCTATAACCCGAGTAATGAGATTGCCTTAGGTTCACTTGTAAATCCCTTCTCCAACTCACCGCCATAATGACCTTATCACTGGTGGGCAATGATTGGTCTGTGAAACAATCGCTGCCTGGTTCCAATACACTGGAAAACTGCGGAAAACTATCTCTGGAGGTGAAACTAAAAGTAGAAAAGCTAGGCAAAACATTACTGGTATCTATTGCTTTTAAAATGGTGCACACAGCCAATGGCAGATTTTATGTGTTTAACAGCATTTATTCAAGTAAATCGGTGGATAAAGTAATAAATAAAGGAAATGTTTGGCATGGATTTCAATGCATAGTGCTTTCACTGTTGCTCACTTCACCTTCTGTTTCTTTTCACTCTAAGCAAATGTATGTACTAAAAGTCTTTATCTTTTAACAAGTGGATTATGTCTTATCTGTAAAATCATACTCGCTACCAAATTTGCCTTCTGCCACTGATATGTACCAGCACGTGCTTCTTATGACGAAATGTTGGGAGTCTCTATTATTGCATAGAATACGCAGAAGCTCTTCGAATTTATGACTTATCACGCTATAAACTTATTTTCCGAATTTTTTTTCACTTGAATGAATAAAAAAATGTAAATTTATTTCTGATTTTTATCCTGAATTTTCCAGAAATACGTTTGTTTGCTTTGGCAAATTTAATCAGATGTTCTATATTCATAGAATCCTACGGAACAGCAGGGTAAACTGAGTTTTGGGCAAGATGTTAATCCAGTTTAAGGTCTGACGGTCAATATTTGATCCCTGGGTCCTTTCAGAAAAAGAAGTTGTTTTAATACAGTTAAATCTTTACCGTTATCTAATCTGAGGAGAGGCCTTACGTCATGGTACTTATCGATACTATCGCCCTGTTACAAGTAAGTGGTTGTTGGTGGGTGTGCTGCAGTACGTTCTAATACGTGTATGTCGGCATTGATCGGTCGTTATTAAAGGTTATACTTAATAATCTGTTAACCCGTGGAAGAGATTGGTCACTTTTCCTTAGAGTCAAATTCACGATTTGTGATTTGTCCTATCAGCTCGTGGAGTTCGACAGGTCAAACAGAAATATCATGACATCATTGAACACAACTTGTTGACTGCCATAATTCGTGCTGTCCGGAATACCACTTTCGATATAAAAAGCCTGCCTTCTTTCCATTCGGCTTGACAGAGCGTGTGAACCCTTTTTCATATCACTTCCAGGATATGAAGTGATATCCAAGATACCAGCACCGAAATACCCAAGACCTATATCGATGTCATCGACGTTTGATCTACTCATTTCTGTAAGGATCCACTTTGTCGTGTTAATGTATGATATACTGGATGGCTAATAAGAGCTGTTGTTACCAAGTCTACAACTGACCAGGGATAAAAGCAGTAACGAGTTCTGGTCGATGGCATTTCACTACTACGGAAGCATTGTAGCAAGTGGCCTAAATTGGCTTTGGTGACAGATGGGGTCATGCTATACCCAATCACACAAAAAACGGTTTATCTCCACAGGAGCCGCAAGTTCAAACCCTGCCTTCGTTGGTGTAACGTTGGCCGTAAGAATGTTCAAATATCTGGGCAGTGTGGCGATTTCTTGTTAAGAATCTCGATCCTAATTGCTCTGTACGATTTGCGTGCAGACTGAACTTGCGTGTTAGGCGCCATTTAATCTCTCACTCGGATCGTCTCCAGAGATTTCTTGGTTCAATTTGTCCACTATTAGGTACAACTGGTTATTGGCTAAAGACACAGAACAAAAAAGCTTAATCCATTCCCAGTGGGAGGACATTTTGAATGCAGTTTCGAAAATACACTTTTGTAGGAATGAAGAAAACCATCAACCGTGTTTTTAGTTAATACTAAAAAGGAATGGGAGTTTTATCTTACTTTTCTCTTACAGACGCCATGATTCACGTACTCGAAAGTAAATTATTTATGACGGGCAACTATTTCGATGAGTGTCACAATTTGAATAAAGTTGAATGCACACAGCACACAACTGCATTGATGCTATGGGTAGGCCGGGCAGGCAATTTGTGAACTTTTCCGTTCTCATCGTCCAAGAAGTCGCGGTCGTTGACAAAACTCGTGTGCAGGCCTGCACAATCCAGTTATTCGTTGAAGGCTAGTATGCCAGGAAGTTGCCAAACTTTGGAAGTTTACCCCGGGCACTCCGTTTCCCTGCGCATACATTTCTGTACATATGTATGGAACAGCAATATAAATGTGGCATTTTTGAGAATGCCGTTAAAAAGTCTAAATGCGCTAATATATAAGTTAAATATTCTCCAGTGCAGTGTGAAACGACCAATCAAATAAGTAAATAAATAAGTGTTCTAATAGGTAAATCCCCAGGAACTTTAAAACACAGTAGCTACAGACTGCTTTACTGTATCACTGCGCAGTGCCATAATCAGTGTGTTACTTATAAGGCTTTGGGTCAGAGAATTTATGATCCCAATTTTCGCTTACAAGCATCAGGCCAATGGTTAGTGATAAGCGATGATAAATGCCGGAGAGCACACAGAGGTCTGGCTACTATCGATCTCCACACTAACTAGCTTTGTTAAACACCACGTGTCAGGAGTACCCTCCACGTCTGGGGATTTCACGCTTTATCGAGTTCTACAAAGAATCGACCGACGCAGCAAAGGAGAGATGTGTCTTTAAGGAACAGTTAGGGTATGTCATGTAGATACTACTTCAGTATTGTACTCTTTGGGATGACACATGAGGACAAATTCGAAAGTCTAACAACAACCCGTACTGGTGAAGGCAGCACGTGACTATGTCTGCCTAAATCAGGAAGTTTATCAATGGACGGAACAAAAGAGCTCATTGTCTTTAGAAACAGTTCGGTTAAGTAATGTAGATTCTAATACAATATTGTACTCCTTGAGCTGATACATGATGAGGAATCTGAAGGTTTAACAGTAAGCAAGCTGGATTACTGAAAGTAGATGGTGACCACACAGGCTTAAGTTAGGAACTTCACCAGGTATCTGTCTAAATCTATTCGATACATGGCTGTAGATCAAAGAAAAAATAAATAAATAAATAAATAAATAATACACTGCAAATAAATACTTAGAAGGACATTTATGCTACAATAAGAGTTACGTTGACAAGATGACCGCGCAACTGCCCGATGCTTTCTTGAGGTGAGAATAAAGTGCATTAAACACTTCTTTACTTCGTCATTATAACATTAAAACAAAATAAATGTAAAGACAAGTGGCCCTATCTCTTACCCCGGAGCTTTACCTCAAAACCCTACTTAGCTCCGCCCCACCCCCTTCCAATTCCCTTTCTCTGAAATGTACACAAACGCTGGTACAGTCGTTCTAGTTCGCAATACTTGGTGACAGCTCGGGTTAACATTTAGAGAAATTTATTCTCATCTCCTCCATCATCTCTTGGCACAGTATCGATTCTACAAGTACTACTGTATGATCTACACCCCAGTCTTCATGACCTGCTTGTCTGGAAACCGGACGTCTCATTACACCATATACAGTTCGGAGATGTTCGCCCCACGTATGTAGAGAGGGCCTTCACGAAAAGGTGAGTTTGTACATATGCGTCATATCACGGCTGAGGTGGCATTCTGCGAGCCAGATGGTAAATTACAGATATTTGCAATTTCAGGAAGTTTTCGTGCAGCCCTGTATAATAAGATAAATCGAGCCAGATAGGGTTGATAAATGATGTTCTTCATAGGGGTTGTCTTCAAATAACGGTTTTCCGTGTCGTGTTCGGCTAATACAGTGTTCACAACATATAGATGTTCTAAGTGGATGTCCCATGAAGGAAATGTAATTGTTGACAGCATAAACGCAACTATAGATGATGGAGGAGAAACTAAGATAAATACCTTTTAATTAGGGATTATTGCATAACTGAATACTTCTATTCACGAATGCCTACGTAGCAACACTAGCACTTTAAACCCACGAGACTGCACGGTTACCTGGTCGTACCGAGTTAAGAGGTCAAAATGCAGTTGCACGTGGTTTTCACCTCGTGGAACTGCTCCGGTCCATTACATATACGCACCGTACCACGTGGCTAATGGACCCACAGATTCGAATACCAACTGTATGGCATTGCGTGGTAGACCAACGGCACTGTATTGACGACGGCTGGAGACATTTAAAATAAAACTTTTCTCACTTCCTTCGTCAGCACTATGGTCTAAGATACATACATTCTATCTTGATTCTGTTGGATTCATTTCACTTGATTTCTTTTGAGCACGTGCAAAGAACGGACTTCTAAGTTGCGCTTGCCAAACTACGGAACGCCGCCATGTTGGGACTAAGTGTAAATCAGATTTGCTGCCCATCGCTGATATATCGTTTACTTTTGTCCATGGTGCAATTCTTAGAGTATTTGGAAGTCAGCATCTTTTTTTGTTTATTGACATCATTTTAAAAAATGCAGCCCCATTTTGTGGCGAATGTTAATGCGCCATCGGCCTTCCAAGGACATGTAGTCTAATTCAGAAATGGCTTAGAAATCTGCGGCCCTCAAACCCCCGTATAGTGTCATTGTTTTTTTCTTTAATTGTTTATTTCTTCATTCATTCACTGACTCTACTCCCCGTTAATCCAGAGCGAACCAGTCTACCCTAAACTGTTTGTGGCTTTAGCCTATTTAGAGGTCAGTGCAGCGCTAGACACTGAGGACACTGTAACACGTCATCTGACGGGCGTTCTCGCCACATTTCGTGCAAGACCTTAATTGTCACATAGCAACGTGTACAGCGATCCCAGCAGCCCAATCGCCCAACAATTCTCGGCAGTAATTAAGAGCCAAAGACAACTATTAACACACGTCGAAAAAGATTTTCTTAGGCGCCCCAGACGCTTGCCTCCGTTTACTGTTAAACATTTACGAAGAAAGCTGGGGTAATTAATTTGATAGAATTAAGGTCGAAAAGGTGTAATGAAGAGGTAAGACAAGGGAGATAATAAAACATTATCCGTCTGATGATCGGTCAGATCAGTCCGGTATCCCAGAAGATTTCTAAAACTTACCCAAAGAGTAATACAGACCTTAAATACACTGAAAAAAACATTGTTTAGCATTTATAGTTGTGATAAACATCTCTTTGTCACAGATAATATAGGTATGAATGAATGGATGCTTGGGGTTTAACGCCGTACTTAACAATTTTTTCAGTCATATAACGAGGATGAGTCATTTGGTGTTTGTACATATATTGTTTCTTCTTGTGGCAGGGAGAGTGCATACCATAAAAGGGTTGCCGCCACTAAAGCATCATGCCGAAGACACCGGACATCGCCCCCCACCACACACACACCACCCCACCCCCACATTATACTGACACACGGCCAACCAGTTATGTTTCCTTTTTAAGGAATCTGTTCAATTATTTCTTACAGACAGCTGTCTTTCCAGCAGCATGGAATCTCTCTCAAGTCTGCCCAGTAATTTAAAAAAGGAGATAGACATGACGTTTCTAATTATCGACCAGTGTCCCTTCAACCCTCTCTTTCCAAGGTCTTGGAGAAGGTCGTGTATAAACATCGGTATGGTTAATGTTTGTCAAATAATCTTCTTGTACCACAGAACTCTAGATTTAAACTTGGGTATTCGACTATGCCAGCCTACAACAACTATACATGGCATATAAAATAATTTTGACAATGGAAATGTCACCTGTTTACTATTTTTAGATTTCGGTAAGGCTTTTGATAAAGCTTGGCATTGTGGTCTCCTGTTTAAGTTAGAGCAGTTGGATATTGAAGATCCTCTATTTGCGTGGTTAAAAGATTATATGTGTGGCCAAAAATTAAGGCTGAGTCCACAAGTTATACAATATATGCTGGTGTCCCACAAGCTCTGTATTGGGTACACTTCTCCTTCTCTTTTTTTTTGTCAATGATATTAGTATGAACATTGAATGTAATATTAACATTTTTGCAGATGACACATCCTTATCTGAAGAAACTTTAGATTTAGCAACATCTGAGGCTAAACTTAATCGTGATCTTGAATGTCAGTCCAACTGGGCTAGTCAATGGCTTGAGCCACTTAATGCTCCAACACTGTTTATCTCTTAATATCATTGAAAAATAATCCCTCACATCCGAGATTGTATTTAGATCGCGTAGATGTGAAGAGCGTTCCATCCCACAAATATCTCGGAATTATTCTGCGACAACAATGGTAAATGGAATGAGCATGTAAGAGCTATAGTTAAGACAAGTAATATGAAATTGAGTATGATTAGTCGAGCCTTGCGAACACTTACTAAAAAGTGTATGATCACACTGTACTTTGGCTTAATAATGTGTGCTATTGAATATGGGGATTTTCTATTTGACAACTGCAGCGTTTCAATATCCAACTCAATGGAAAATATCCAACGCCTAGCAGCACCGTTATGTACAGGGGGCATATGTCGAACTTCACATAAATCTCTTTTAAATTAACTAAAAAGGGAACCCTTATATAGTCGGCGTAGACCCAAACGCATTCTGTTTTTTCATAAAATCGAAAATGGGCTCTCTCCTCCATACCTAAAGACCTTACTAACTCAAGGATATAATAGCGAAACAAATACCTACAATCTTAGAGATAGACATCACTTTCGATTATTTAAATGCAGAACTCAGATTTTCTCCTCTTCGTTCTTGCCCAAGATTACTAAAGAATGGAATTCATTGCCTGTTCATATCCAAAACTCTTCACTGGAAACAGTTAAGAACTTTTGTACTCTCAAAACAGTATTAACCGTGATCTAACATCTGTGCTGATTTTATTGTTGCGGAGATCCCCTTGTGGCTATAGAGCTGTGGGAAATCCTCAATAAACAAAAAAAGAATTACAATTACAGTTCCTTGCTCTAACCTCTATTTTCTGAGCGCCAAGCGAAGCAGCAGCAAATACAATTTTTTGTATGACCCAAATAATATAGGTGCTAAGAATGAAGCATACTTAAGCATGTATATCCAACAATTGTTAATAAGACCGCATTATAATGTTGATCATAAACGCAGAAAGGGGCCTTCGTGGCGTGGTTGGTTAGCGCGCTAGCGCAGCGTGATGACCCAGAAGTCTCTCACTAATTGGGTCGCATTAAGTTCAAATCCATCTCATACTGGCTTCCTCTCCAGCCGAACGTGGGAAGGTCTGCCAGTAACCTGCGGATGGTTGAGGGTTTCCCCCGGGCTCTGCCCTGTTCCCACCCACCACAATGCTGGCCGCCGTCGTATGAGTGAAATATTTTTGAGTACGACGTAAAACACCAGTCAAATAAAATAAATAAATGAACACAGAACACTTCAAATCATTGCGTTTAAGCAACAGACCTATCCAAATTACTACATCAATGATTGCATTTATAAAATAAATGTAAGCAGTCAAAATACGTCCATGAATTTGTGAAACAAACGCATGTATTTAAAACCTAAACACACGCTGAACATATTAAACGTTAGCAGTTATTACAGTGTGTAAAGCCTTGAATCCATTATAAAAGTCTTAAAGAATGACAGATTTTACAGTGTCAGCAAAGGAGTCCAAAATGCAGAATTGTGTGGCCTTCTTGCTGTTCTGACACCATAATGACTGGGTACCGTTTTAAATGTATTATAAACACATTAAATATAATTAAGATATAAAGCATAGAGAGAAAAACCAGAGCACCGACGACAGTCTGATAGCTGGCAAATGGTCACACGTAACCGGTGAAATACAGTTTCTTGCCCTGTTACCTCAGTTAGGGTTTCATTCTAACTGTTCATGTAAATGCATAAAAAGTAGCAAGTTACACGTCCCTTAGCATGGCTTGAGTAGGGTTAGATAGAAACAGATGCAGTGATATGTAGTGCAATTTGTTAGACGTCACTGGACTAGAGGTACTCAAAATGCTATGTTGTCATTACATATAACATACAATAAGATTAATACAATGCAAAGGGACCATGCCACTTACGCCACCAACAGAGTCCTGGTTTATGCAGAATTTATACGTCAAAGTGTGATCTCTTTGCCCTTTTGGTAACTTTGGTGTTTCTTGCAAGGGTTATTTTCTGAGTAAAGATACCGATTATTATGGGAGACCATTCTAAATAGTACCCCTGAACGTCTTTGTAGACCCTAATAGGGATTTATTGCCGGGTGTGTAGAATGCTGTCTGGAATAACGGTCAAGTCGGTACAACTCAATCACTGGCTAGGGTTACCGCGGAGGATTCCAATATTGTAACTGTGTTTTTAGGGTTACTAATGGCTTTAAGGCCGTCTGTTTTCTAAGAACTGACTGAGACTTACAAATAACAGGAAATGATGTCGCCAATGGCGTCCCAAGGGTTCGTTCCCTTATCATGACGTGCGAATAAATGAAACATTACACTGGGAATTGTCAGCGGACAATGACTCAAACATTAACTCTCTGTTAAGCTCGATCATGGAATTTACTTACGTGGTTCAGTGACAGAAGGCAGCTGTACGAATGGGTGTTGTTGTTGTTGTTGCTGTTATTGAAGTTTTTGTTGGTGATAGTGTTCGTCTCATTCTTGGTCGTAGGGTGCCTTCCTTTGCTTTCAATGAGCATATATTGCAGCTTGTGCCCTGCACTTTTTCTAGCTTTTTTTATTTTATTCATTTATACCACAAGCGTTTGAAGCCATCCAAGGCAATCTTCCACTTGTCAAATGATGTCGTATTTATACAAACTTATTTTAAGCCCTCATTTTCTTTCTTGAAAACTCAACCCTGTACATATTGAGTCCACAATGCGTGTAATTCATTTTAAGGATTTTCGTTTTGAACATTTCCGTTAGTTTTTCCACAAACACCATTACTGTTAAACAAGGAAGAACATACCACAAACCAAGACAGATTCCCTACAACCTCGTTATTTACATTTTAACGTAGGAGCCCTGTCCGTCTTTATATTCACTTTCGCATGACGTAGTATGATTGGTGCGATTCTGTGATAACAATGTTGATGGTGATGGTGTATAACTATGTTGGGAGACGTTCTCCGATCTACAGATATTAGGATGACATGTTCACAAATGTATACCTGGTTACTACTCTACATGCCAAAGCCGTCCGATCTGCTTTTTTTTCAGTCACCTCAAGTCACTGTCCACTTATGTGAAAGCGTTTATATACCGATCACTAACCCCAGAGAGCGTGGGAAAGCACCTGGAATGTTACGTGCTTGAACAGTTTTTTATATATTGTACCATGAGCTTGTATCGACTTTACCCTGGCTAGTGTTTAGACAAGGTTTAGTGGTTGGCATAAATAATGCAAAGCCGTTGCTCGTTTCACCAGCCAAGTCGATAGAGGTTCGTGAGAGGGCATATCAAATAAAACAGAATACATAAATTATTATATCAGAGAAACATGCCAAAACTACTATAACAGGTGTAGAGGACAAGGTTTGAAAATAGGTGGGTGAGATTCAGTCACAAAACGATTAATATTTATGCAGAAGACCGGAAGTAACTCAGACAGAAGTCCCTCCAAATTAATGAAACGATTCCTTTTGTTATCCTAACAGAAAATGCTCAGCATGATGATCGAAGACGTACTTTAGTGACTATCATAAACATCGATTACGATTTATAATACCCACTTATACATTTAGGAAAGCATCGTGAGACATATCACTAAAATTCCAATCAATTTTCGTCGCATATACGCCAACAAAAGTCACAAGATTGTAATAATGCCATCACCCATTTTTTGATTTGTAGACCTTTGGTGGAAATGCTGTGCGTACCAGTGTTCACGTGAGTGGGGTTGGAAGTTTTGTGACAGGGTCATAAGACTCCGTCTGTCTGGGATTTAGCTACGTGTAACAGTACATGCAAGGCCGCTTAATATTGAAATATGACTATGCATCAAAGCAGTTGTACATATACGTCAATTGCATATAAATATTGCGCTAAAGCCTGAATCTGGTATCATCCATTACCCCAGACACACGCGCTCTCTAAATCTCTATATATTTACAGCTTCATCTCTCAAAATAGTTTGCTCGGCTTCTTTCTGTGGAAACTATATCTTCTTTATATGCATGTAGCCTAGTTTAGCTTGCATAGTTTCAAAAGTAGTTGTTTGTATTCCCGGTTTTGCTGGTACAAAATATCTACATGTACACCACCCTAAATAATGTCAAAACCAGACAAAATACTGTAAAGTACAGTATTCCGGCTAAATGAAAACTTCCGTTCTTCTTATTAAACCAGGTGATCCATCAAAGCGAATCGGAACATGGGAAAAACGGTGCGATCTGAAACATTTACTTCACCTCGATCGCCATTAATTTTTCATTCCGTCTATACCTAACTTGTCTGAAACAAAAATTCACATCTGATTTGAAAAACTATTTTCTGATCTTCAGCGCCAAATCTGGATCAAGGTTTGTCCCTGCGTACCAAGAGTGATGGCCCAAATCATGGACCAGAATAGCGCTTCAGCTAACGCGTGTTCAAACGTGCCGTTATTGTGGCGTTATTGTGACGTTATTGTGGGTTGACTGTGCCGTTATTGTGGCCTTATTGTGACGTTATTATGGTGTTATTGTGTTTGTAACAGCAACGTTTATGCTCACGGTTTTCTACTTCAGCTTTCATTATGTTGCAAGTGAATAAAGAACTGATTCGTCAACCAGTGGAGGACTTTAACCCAAACTGCAGCAACTGAAAATGTGCCATTTGTTTTCTTAGCTTGGAGATTCTGCTGAGGGACCGTTAAAAGCCAATTAACACTTGAATCAATTAAACGTTAGATGGGATGATAAGATAATACAATCGTATTTAAAAAGGAATATTTGTTGTCTTTGTGTGCATGGGTTGATGAAGACAGATGGTTATTTCTTACTTCAAACATGCATAAATGTGAACCCTTTGGAGTGTCGAACACGCATGTACTTATTTTTATTCTTCCCTTCTTCTAGAAGTAAAACATCACCTAATCCTGCGGTGGTTTTTGTCAATGACTGTGTTCCTACCGTCCCGTTGGGTCACGGTGTTGGGTGCCCATTGTCTTGATCGAAACACATGCCCGGAATGAACCACGGAACTTTGGTAAGTTAGTGGTTAACCTTCTCATGTTACCGGAAAGGAGACGGTCTCCAGAGAATTTTGATGAGTCACAAAATGAACTATTTTTAAGTAAAACAACTCGTTAGTCTTTAACACGTACTAAGTTGATTTCGAATTTTAACTAATAATTCCATTTCTATAGCTTATTTGAAAACGTAAGTCTTTCTATTGTTTTCTCACATCTTGCTGCTGCCAATCTCATCTCAAAACACGGATATAGTTTACTGAAAATAACACGTCTTCACGCTCCTTTGCATGGGGCATTACTGAGCCGCCATAAATACATGGCCAATCGTTCGTCAATCGTGCATGCACAAAACAGTATATGGTGCAAACGAGCTACAGCATGTTGATTCTCAGCGGACAGTAAACAGGAGGTTTATATACCAGAGTCTAGATTGATCACAACATTCCCGCATGTTTAAAGCCTTAACCTTGCAGCGATATTGCTCATACAAAGTGAGTTTTTCCACGTTCAATACCTATCTATTCCTGTGACTGTGATTCTCAAGATTTGCTTTATTTGACTGGTACTTTTTTTTCTCGGAATGACTCAAATGTGCATGTATCATTATCTAGGCTCCCTGAAGTTGATTAATTCCTGTGACAGACAAAAACTAATCGAGGAAGAATAATTGGCGGTGTCGTGCTAAGCTCCAGATGCACGGGGATTGACATGGCGTTCAGGATTTTTGTCAATGGCTTTCTTGCCGAAGCCGAAACCATCACGAAGAGCAATGCATTAGAACTGGTTTTAATGGCAATCATTCGCTACTCGATGGAAACCAGCGTAGCAATATTGGTTTATTCATTTGATTGGTGTTTTACGCCGTACTTAAGGATATTAACCCTATACGCCGGCGGCCAGTTTTATGATCGGAGGAAACCCAGTTCTCTAGAATGTCTTCACTTATACTATAATGGTCAGGTTTACGACATGTCAATCACAAAGCTTGCAGTAAACCATAACACTTCACCGGGTACTTGGCAAGCCTCCTGATTCAAAGACGCTCCAGAAACACGACATCAGGGTTGGAACCCCCAACTTCACTGGCCTCAACCCTTCTCCTGTTTTAACACCTCAGCCGCACCAGAGATACACCAGCCAGCAATCTTATTGGTTAGGCACGATAGCAACGCATTCAGCAAAATAGCTGGATAGAGGTAAATGGAGAGCGTAAATTATAAATAATACGATATTACTGACACCACACAACATCCTTGTGTCTCAAATCTCCATGGCTGTGCTTGAAAATCAGTATCTCCAGAGTGCGATGACAAGAATCATCGTATGGGAGAAACATTACGAGGTGAAGAAAGTAAATTACTCGTAACGGCCACACGTTTAACTCGGCCTTTATTAGCTGCCAACTACTCCCTGATGCTTGACTGTAATGTCTGTAAATTACACTGGCTATCACCACATACTGCAGGAAACCCGAAAAAATAACTCTAAAATATCGCATCTTTATGTGAACCAATCTCGATTGGAAGATGGCAAGCGTTGCACATTACCCAAATGTATCCTTCAAATTTCCCCAGTAGACCAAACGTTCAAACTTTGCATGAAAAAACCGCCAGTGCAATACCACTATATTTTCCCTAAATACTTTTATTGCATTCAATCCTGCCTGTAGGTGTCGTTGCTCAAATTTTATAGCTTTCACAGAATTGCCTGTAAAAATTGCCCACGAAATACACCCCACCGTTTATCTAAATGTAGAAATACAATCATGGCATAGTGCTTTTATAAACGTCAATAATACAATGTCCGAATGTTTAGGCCTATTTATTTATTTATTTGATTGGTGTTTTACGCCGTACTCAAAAATATTTCACTTATACGACGGCGGCCAGCATTATGGTGGGAGAAAACCGGGGAGAGCCCGGGGGAAACCCACGACCATCCGCTGGTTGCTGCAGACCTTCCCACGTGACAACTCCTCAATGTTTGCAGGACATCGCGCCAAAGTGTTACGAAGCTCAGATACTCGTCTTCACACAATTTTGTTCGGAGTTCCTTTGAAGACAAGTCTCATGAAATGGGAAGTATCCGCTCCATGCGGTTATAAAAAAAACGGCTTAAGAGCGCATTGGGATTCAACTTTGTAATAAAGTGCGTAATGGTAAACAGCATTTCCCGCTGACTGCTCGGGAAATGGCACCATACACTCATTTCTACATACATAATGAATAATCTGCGCCATGAAAGGTCACTCTTTAGGCCACCATTTGTCATCCTGTGGACCGATACAACAGAAAATTTGTTTTAAAAACTTTGATTTAAAGTTTTGGAAATCTGGAAAATTTGGATAAAAAGTGGATATTTGTTTCGCGTTAGTTTTCTAGCAAGGTATTCTGCCTGTTTCGGTATTGACAAAAAACACGACCACGTATTAAAAACATTGTCACAATTCAGCAGTATGTCCTTATACCAGATTTTCTGTCGGGTTTTACAAAGGCATCCTTCCCTCATCTTGTACCCGAGGGGCAGAATGGTTCGACTACTGTTTCTTTAGCTGGATGATTCATTGACCGAGTTCGACGCTCCCTTGTCCAGGCGGACAAGTGCTTGTTTGACTAACCATTGATGGCTGGATTAACAAATTACACTTCTGAAACCCAAAGTCTGTTAACACATGAATCGATCTCTGACGACTGTCCGAAGGGCTCCGCCATCATTGATCTCTATTGTTATACAAATACCAGTAAGACAAGGAATGTGTGGAAATCAGTAATCAAGGATTTAGCCGTGAAACAGCTAATTAGATGTGATCGACTAATCGTCTGTAGATGGGAGTCAGGTTTGCTTTAACTGAATCAATCCAACAATGTGAAACATATTTGCTTCATCCGATAGGGCATTATCCTGCTTGAATAGTTGAAATCAAAGCGCAAGTGAGACACATACTTGAATTGTCGACGGTTTATATAGCAGTATGGATTATTACACTATTTGCAAACGGATTTCATTCCGTCGCCAAGAACTTTATTTGCGTCTTTGTAACATTACTGGAAATAGTAGACTGTTTCCCTTTGCAAGATGCTGTCCTAATTTCTCAATTTATATATATATATTTTTTTGAGTTCTTTGGGTGTTTATGTCAAACGTTCTGGGGAAATGTACTGGAACGGCCGTTTTTGGTTGACGGCTTCTGTTTTAATGTCTGTTTCCACGCGTAGATTTATATTGTTTTGAGAAGGACTACATTTGTCAGTTAGAAATGGCATGTCTGCCCTTTAACACTGTGCCCAAGACTTGTTCATTTATCAGAAAAGGGTTAAGTTTGTAAGCTTGGTCAGGATCTAGCCTACCATTAAAGGTGACACATTGCATTGCATACTCAAGGC
The DNA here is from genome assembly GCF_032854445.1 of Liolophura sinensis. Lineage (NCBI taxonomy): Eukaryota > Metazoa > Mollusca > Polyplacophora > Chitonida > Chitonidae > Liolophura > Liolophura sinensis. Next base: position 1,957,689 of record NC_088296.1, on the reverse strand, counting down.
AGCGATTTCCTGTTTTCCGCGGTATGGTGCGTTCGAGAGTAGTCGAATTTCTGGCAAGTTTGGTCAGGATCTAGCCTACCATTAAAGTTGACACGTGGCATTCCATACTCAAGGCAGCCATTTCCTATTTCTTCGGTGTGGTGGGTTAGAGAGTAGTGGAATTCCTAGCAATTAACTTCTATACTTGGATTAGAATGATATGCCAGAGAGGTAATTTCTACAGGGGAAAAGATCACACTCGGCTGTCACATCGGAGATGCCGAACCAAAAAACGCTAAGACTCTTTTTTCTGTCCAAAATCAGATTTATCTTCATCCACGTTCGTTAGGCTCAATTAATCCCTCTACGAGAAAAGGTGGAAATAAAAGGATTGACATGCCGTGAGCAGAAGACGTTTATTAGAGGCTGTACCACAGAGACCGGGTAATTACTGCGGACGATGCGTGGCGTGCATTAAAACATCACCTAGTCCTAAAGGTTGACATCGCTAAAATGACGATGGCCACTGACAGCCTCGCAGCCAAAATGTAATTTTAACACTAACGTAAATTATTTGCAGGTTCTTATAGGAGTCACTCCCATGATAAACACGAATGTCCGCATTTGCATACAAACTTATAACTATACTGAAGAGTTGTGTTATTTCCACAGGGATCTAGCGCCAAAACAGACATTCGTACACTAGCGGTTAACCAAAATGATCGTTCAGTGGATGGTCAATAATCGGAGGGCTAATTCCCAAAATAACGTTCAACACAAACCACTAAAGAACTTAAAAAGTATACACTCCCGTCTTATACACGTTAGGACCACAGCCCGACCTGCGGGAGCTAGGTTGACACATAAAGTGCCCACATGCCTGTCACTTGGGATGATAGCAAAGGTTTAGTTTTTTTTAGCCGGCCTTATGTATGTGGTCAGACACGAGTTTTAGATAAAGGTATGTACTCGTTCCGTTCAACATTCCGGCTTCAGCCTGTCTCATTTATCAAAGTTCTCCTTTTCTCAGAACTAAAAAAATCACACCACTTAAGGTGTTTTCTTTATATTTGATGTAACAAGGATTCCCTTCTCATTGGAATGACAGCGCGTGTCACGTGACATGGATTTCTTGAAATGCAAAAATCTTTGTTCTTCTGGGAAGCTGACACAGTGTGTCTTCTTTCAAAACCGCTCGGCCTTTTTCCATTTATATCCCATTAGCCTGATTACAAGATTTTCTCCTCATCATTGCTTTTTATCAGATTCGCGTGATCCATTAGACGAATGACAGATAAAGACGTCAGAGTTTGAAGCAGTTTATGTTCCCCCCGTATATCCTTTCCTAAGACATTTGCTGCAGCAAAGAATCGCTTCCTTAATTCCTTACTGATTTACATGTTGCGTGAAGTATTTATTCATTTATATGTTACATGACGTATTTACTCGTTAACATGTTACATGACGTAGTTACTCATTTACATGTTGCGTGACGAATTTACTGATTTACAAGTTACACGACCGATTTACTGATTTCCATGTTACATGACGGATTTACTAATTTACATATTACATGACGTATTTACTGATTTACATGTTTCATGACATTTCCTGATTTACATGTTACATTACGTAATCACCAATAATATGTTATGTGAGTGATTCACTGGTCTACATGTTACATGACGTATTGACTCATTCAAATGTTACATGGCGGATTTACTGATTTACATGTTATGTGACGGATATACTAATTTATATATTACACGACCGATCTTATGATTTAACGTTTACGTGACGTATTTACTGATTTTCTCATTACCTGACACATTTACTGATTTCCTTATTACCTGACACATTTACTGATTTACATTTTACATGATGAATTTACTGATTTACATGTTATTTGACGTATCTATTTATTTATATGTTATGTGACATATTTACTTATTTACATGTTACGTGATGCATTTACTGTTTTACATGTTACCTGGCGTATTTACTGATTTGCATGTTACATGACGTATTTATTGATTTACTTGTTACATGGCGGATTTTCTGATTTATATGTTACATGACATTATTTACTGATTTACGTCTTCGGGATTACTCTTTATGTTATATTGGAAACCGAACACACTGTCCAGAGATACACAAGCCAATTTCGCCACGCACATAGCCATCAGTTGGTAAAGGAACACAAATAACACCCAGAATTGGGCAGATTTCTTTGTACCTGCCCCGGACGATACCGTGCACCGCCACAATCTCAGAGTCACTGTGGCTGCTACAGCAATTAATCACGGTTACCCCGTTTTTAGCTGTCAAATACCACACGATCTATATTTGGTATGTTGATGTTATTAGTGTCAAATGTCTTCTAATTAAACGTAGACCTAATTCAGTTTTACTCAGAACTTCTTAATTTATCAACTGATGTTGTTCCATGTTTAGTACACTTATAACGTAAAGTTGGTCGCTTGTGTTGAATGTTACCGCTTTCAGTGACACTCAAAGAGACATGCATTTTTAATGGAACGGTTCGATAACATAAAAAAACGCTCCCTCGAGAAGACCTCTACTAGGTAAATCCAACAACAACAGTTTCGGATGTAGCTCCATTGGCGCACTGTTTCCGAACATTAAACAAATAAAAGGTCAATGTCTGCCTGTGCAGTCGGTATATTTCGTGGATGTAGGAAAAGACTGTGGTAAGCTAATTTTCGTAGTCGTGCGTATAAAGTTCCGGGCCATTCTGGTGGAAGACAACACACCTTCAATGGTCGTCTGTTACTGATTATAAACAAGGTCCGACCAACAACGAGTTCAGACCAGGGTCCGGTTGTTCAACACTGTTTGACCCCAGATTTAACCCCAGATTAGTCTTTAATCGAAGCTTTCAAGCTTGTACTTAGCCCAAATATAGTTGCATAACTGTATATTAAATATGAACTAAATGTAGTGGTGTTATATTTTGACTTTAGAAAACTGCATTGGCCGAATTTGACTTAAATCATAAATATAAAATATGACTTTATAAAAGTATTAGCTAATACACTTTTGAACACCTGGGCCCAGGATTGTATCCTGCAATATCTGTTCCTCGTAGTCAGAAGTCGAGTGTCTAAATATTGGCAGATACGAGAGTTGAGATCAGGTCAACTCAACAGTCTCATCCAATCGCATTTATGCGTCGAAACAGACATTCGTATATCAGCCGTTAACCAATAAGGACGTCCGAGGTCAATAATCGCAAGGCCAACTTCCAAAACGACACAAACCACCAAAGAGCAAAGAAAGTGTATAAAGGATGAAAATGGAACGGAATTCTACAAAGAGAAATTAGTCAACAATTTCCAATGATGTTGGAAAGGTGGGAGATCTGTTCTTGGCGATTGAGTGACCGACACAGAATGGTACCACGCTCCGGACTACTCAACGCGACCAGTTGAGTAGTGCCGCGCCTTAAGCTGTCGTGCAAGCTGATCTTTAGCCACTGATCAACATTCTACTCCCTGGGTGACTCTCACTGAGTTCAAGTGGGGACAATTATAATAAAAAAAAGCATCACCCAATCCAAAAACCATCATTTGATCATTAATGACTTAACAAGCTCCTAATACTTTTTATCTCAGATTGACTCAAATTTATCTTCATCCTGACTCCCTGAAGTTGATTAATTCCTGTGACAGACAAAAAGTAAAAGAGGCAGAATCATTGGCGGTATCGTGCTAAGCTCCATATGCACGGGGATTAATTGTCAGAGACTTTCTCACGGAAGACTTGCATTTATTCTAGATGATGTGTTTAAACTTTGTATTAGACCTGCCTTTGCTGTCAAGCAATCGCTAGTCGCCTTACAATATATATTTACTTGTTTATTTGATTTGTGATTTAAGCCGTACCAGAGAATATTTCACTTATACGACGGTGGTCAGAATTATGGTAGGAGGAAACCCACGGCCATCCGCAAGTTGCTGAAGGCCTTGCCAGGGTCCAAGTTACACTAGGTTCTGATGAATTATTTAAATATTATCAAACCCAATAGAGAAAATATTTATTTCAGTTAGGGACTGTCCGAAAGTTTTAAATTATGCCAAGGTGGTCGTTTTCTTCATTTTTCATGATGGGGAGGTGGTGAGAAACAGAAGCAATCAGGATAAATATTTGGAATGTTATTCACGGACTTTCGAAAACTGACGTCTATGACATAATGTTGGAAGACAGATGGTCTTCGTTCAAGCTTAATCTGTGCTCACCATACCAGTACATTGTATGTCAATCTGTGCTGACCATACCTGTACATTGAATGTCAATCTGTGCTGACCTTACCTGTACATTGTATGTCAGTCTGTGCTGACCGTACATGTACATTGTATGTCAGTCTGTGCTGACCGTACATGTACATTGTATGTCAGTCTGTGCTGACCATACCTGTACATTGAATGTCAATCTGTGCTGACCTTACCTGTACATTGTATGTCAGTCTGTGCTGATCTTGCCTGTACATTGTATGTCAGTCTGTGCTGACCGTACATGTACATTGTATGTCAGTCTGTGCTGACCGTACATGTACATTGTATGTCAGTCTGTGCTGACCGTACATGTACATTGTATGTCTGTCTGTGCTGATCGTACATGTACATTGTATGTCAGTCTGTGCTGACCGTACATGTACATTGTATGTCAGTCTGTGCTGACCGTACATGTACATTGTATGTCAGGTTGTGCTGACCGTACATGTACATTGTATGTCAATCTGTGCTGACCGTACATGTACATTGTATGTCAGTCTGTGCTGACCGTACATGTACATTGTATGTCAATCTGTGCTGACCGTACATGTACATTGTATGTCAGTCAGTGCTGACCGTACATGTACATTGTATATCTGTCTGTGCTGACCCTACCTTTACATTGTATGTCTGTGCTGACCGTACATGTACATTGTATGTCAGTCTGTGCTGACCGTACCTGTACACTGTATGTCAGTCTGTGCTGATCGTACATGTACATTGTATGTCAGTCTGTGCTGACCATACCTGTACACTGTATGTCTGTCTGTGCTGATCGTACATGTACATTGTATGTCAATCTGTGCTGACCTTACCTGTACATTGTATGTCAGTCTGTGCTGACCGTACATGTACATTGTATGTAAGTCTGTGCTGACCATACCTGTACACTGTATGTCAGTCTGTGCTGATCGTACATGTACATTGTATGTCAATCTGTGCTGACCGTACATGTACATTGTATGTCAGTCTGTGCTGACCGTACATGTACATTGTATGTAAGTCTGTGCTGATCCTACCTGTACATTGTATGTCAATCTAGAATGAACCTAAGAAATGAATAGTTTCAAGCCTATGTATAACATTGGAATGTAGACATGCTGAAATTAAATAGAATGAGTCATTTATGTGCAAAAAATGCCGAGCGACATGTTAATCAAGCGTTGATCGTGATAATTGAGACATACTCAGGATAAACCCTCCTTGTGAGGGAGCGATTCGTTCGCCCAGTGCTAATTAAATAGTAAAAATAGTAAGATTTTCACGTTATTCACTAGGTTCTAAGTCCTAATGAGGCATCTTTGATAAAGTACTTAGTATTAGAATACAGATTTACATAAGACAACTTGTGGGATTCAGCGGGAATGTTTGCAGTCATGTTGCTATCTTAATATTACATGACCATTTCCAGTACTCTCCGTGGGGGTGGGGTAGGGGAGTGTAAAGTGGGGATGGGGTGCTTCTCTGAAAAATACAAAGTCGATGGATATGCAAATAATAGCATGAACAGTTTCGCAGGCACCCAACTCTCGCTCCTGGCAGAGAACTTGAGATTTAATTTGAAATCGTAAATCAGCATAATGAAGCTAAATGTAACTGAGTAAGTATTGGAATGAACCAGTCCGAGTGTTCCCAATGTAATAAGTTCTTTAATACTCGGTTACCAGAATCTAGAGGTTGGTGTCAACAACAGATGATGATACGCACAACGACTGGCCTGGTGGTTGGGATGATTATGGCCGTCCACGTGTGTACCGGAGTGTTTGGCAAACATCAAAGGGTGCTATGAGTCACGGGGAATGTGTGTCTTACCATTGGAATCGATGGGCGGAAATTGGGAGACGGTGTTCCAGCGGCACTCAGTGTTTCCTGAGGTTACAGACATATGGCGAAACGTTTAGGAATCCGCTGTCTGAGACGTCCGCGCCTTTCGGCGGAATGGGGAGACGCACTGGAAAACTAGGCCAAGTACCAGAATATCTCAAGATGAATTAAATTAATTGGGGACAGCGTTAGACGAGATATGATCTGATCCTGTAGGGTATGTGCCGAACAACCTAGGAGGGTTTGGCTCAAAAGAAGAGCAGGCCGCACTTTGTCTTTGCCGAACAGATGCGCTATTTGGCATTTTCGTCTCACTTCACTGTAACTGATTAAGCATTGTTATTAAGCCGGTCAATACGGAGTCACGTAACAATCATTGATAGACTTACGCCAGTGTATATTATGATAAGATTGTTGTTTTTTGGACCTTCGTGACCAAGTGTAAGCGTGTCTATCGCAGCATAATTACTCAAAAGTCTCTCACCAGTGCCTTCGCTGTGAGTTCAAGTCCAGCTCATGTTGGCTTCCTCTCATGTCGTACATGAGGGAATGTCTACCAGCAACCTACAGATAGTCGTGGGTTTATTTATGCGGCTTGCTATGACTAAAATGCTGGCGTCCATGGTATAAGTCAAATATTGTTGAGTTCGGCGTAAAACACAAGATGTAACTGTTGCGTATACTAGGTTCAGTTGTTTGAAAGTTTAATAGCTAATACTGGTATTAAGTCAAATTTTATGTTTCAGATTTGAGCCAAATTCATATAACAGCAGCTGATTTAGCCTCTATTTAATATACTGTTATGCAATTATCTTTGAATTGGTACAAAACTGAAGACTTAGCCTTGTTGTTCAATCTGGCATTGTCCAGAAAAAGTTTTGGTTCGCGGGTTGGAGGGGATTATTTATGCATGAATGCGTAGTTTGGTTTCCCAGCCGTAGCTCATATCCTTTTTTACTTTTTATCCTCCCTTTTAAAAGTGACTAGCAACTTGTGTGATTTATCCGTATTTTTCTTTCGTTGTTCCAGGGCAATCACACAAAGTTGGTTGTAATTGGCATCCATTATGCGTTTCGTTATGTCAACTTAACAGTTACGTATGACAATTTTCCATTGATCACGCTGCTATGGTTTTACTCTCTATGTTATCATTTTTGATATTATTTATCACCTGGCATCTATTCCTTAAACATTTGCGGAACGATTCGTTTGTGCCCGTCTCTAACAAATTCCGTTTTGTTATTTAACATTCTGGCAACAAATTTTAACAATTTTATAAATTAAAACGGTCGTCTGTTCTAGACGGTGTGTCAAACGAATAATCTTAGAAGTTAATTCCCTCATCTCGTCAATTAAATTGTCCTCATCAGCGTCCGTATCACGAAATCAGTTAGTCTCATAAAATCTCACCGTGCATATTTGGACGACGTCGGGCACTTAGGAAATGGCGTGTTGAATCTAATGCTGCCTGATCACCACATATTCCTGGCCAGAGTGAAAATTGACCCGTGATCGATGAGCGGCCATAATTACCGCTACACCATTAGGACGATTGGACATTCACTCTAATCTTATGGACGACAAATCCTAACTATGCGAAGATCAAACCGTAATCCGTTAATAGTTATAACAATCACTACACTGTTGTGAAATTAAATCATTTGTTCCGTTATTGAGGTACAAAATCGTAATTACACAGGAATCTGTTATATATATATTCTCCAAAAACATGTCGATATTTTTGTCTTACACACTTCATGTTTCCCCCACTTAGCTCTGTCTTCTATTGGTAGCCTATAGAATTGATAACCTGTTATTTAATGAAGCTTCCTTTAAGCTCTGATGTATAAACTACAAACCCATGAGTTGATTTGTAGCTTACTTGAGCATAAGCTGGATAGCAGTTTCCAGTGCGCATGATCGAGATTTCATCCCGGAACAAACAGATCCACGTGACCATGTTAAAGCATTTTCACCCCCTGCAGTTACACGCAGTGCGTATATTTTATTCAACTGGTTGTGACATATGAGACTTTATATCGGTTCGAGGACTATTTCAATTCGAACATGTAGCAAAAAATACAGTTTAAGAAATTAAATTGGAGTGTAATTCCGAGCTGTCGCCGAAGACTGTAAAGTTGTACCAATAAATGATCCAACCTAGTAACCCCACCAATGACACGTGACGCAAATGCGTGCTGAGGCACCACTCGGAACAATCACCTGTCGTTTTGAAGTGGGAAACTTTGATGGGATACACAAAGTGTTCAAATCCCAGTACAGGCGATTTTTTTTCACTGTAACACTTAAGAACTGCTGACATTACTACAGTTTTGGTTGGGGTCGGGGGTGAGGGTTGAGCATGTCAATAATCGTACCCCATCAAGACACTGCACAGGGGATACATAAACTAGCAACTACCACACGTACAAATACTACAAGGTCACTAACGTCCAATGAATTTCAAGTATCATCACTGCAAATTTCACCTTATTCTGTTCTAGCCATGGCGCCAGCGGGCGTGTAGCTTGCTTCTATTTATGCATTTATATCAACAGTTAGAATAAAACCTTAACTAAGGTAAACTGACACGAGGTCGTATTTCCTCGGTTACGTGTGACCATTTGCCAATTATCACATTGTCGTCCCTGTTCTTGCTTCACTGTCTGATTTTACTATTCTTCGCATTAGGAATTTCAGGTGAATTCACAATTTAAGAGCAGCCATAGACGAAGGAATCGCCACTATTTCCATATCTATTATCAGAACAGGCCGAGCTTTCATGAGCTGGAAATGCACTCTTACCAACACTGTTTGATCAGCTGTCATATTTTCAGTGTTCTTTAGTTACCATTTTTGCTTTGCCCTTTAGTACGGATAACAGCTGAACCGACCCGAGGAGAAAAAAGACAAAAACACAGACAAAAAAAAACAACAAGACGGAGGCCGAAAAACTCAAAACAGGTTAATTATCTAGATGACATATGGAACACAAAACAAGAATGTACATACAATTTAAACTGTTTAGGGACACATCTTGAAACGGGCATACTCATTTATCAATTAGTGTCCGTGCATATATGTTCTCATTATTGGTATAATGTTTATTTACTTTATCAGTTTATTACAACATCTCCAGCGTTGTTTAGTTAGATATTTTTTTTATTATAAACCATATGTTAACAATGACACTCTCAAAAAACACGCCGTTTTTTGCTGTTTTTAACATTCGTACCGACGGTTAAAACACTGACTTGCTTCAAGCGAATGTCACCCATTTCGAATCATTTTAAAATGTTGGGGTTTGTCATGTTTCTGACAAAGGGTAGTGGATTTCCCCGGACCTTCCAGTCACCCATAAACTTTGCCGTCTACAATTGTGGACAAACTCTTTAGTGACACATGGAATACTACTATGTAAGGGTACCATAATCGGAGAGTTAAGATGACAAACAACTGGCACGTTTAACTCTCAGATCAACGATAGGCCGTACACAAGATCAAACAAAGAAATACGAATACATCTATTTTAATAGTAAAAAAATAACAAAATAAGTATAAAAAGTCGAGATCATCCACGTAAATATAGAATACACAGTTAAGATTTAGATGCAATGTTAGATTCCTCAATCTACGGATAACCGTACGATGAGTGGTTTATTCCCTAACTCCCTGTAAATGTGTAACTTCTAAGGGCGGACGGGTTGACAGTAGCTTCCGTGATGCCGAGGTGTCGATGTTTCCTCGGAAATATACACAAAGTCACTTCCAGGGTAAACTGTGATGAAATGTACGTAATCGTATATACAATCAACGATACAAGCTCCACAATAACGTCTCCAATCAATAGCAAATGACGAGTGTGAATGAGAGTAAATAAGTGCTCTCAAGTGGACTTGAGTAAATGACTGCGGGCTTTGCTACTCCGTCGCTTATATTTATAGACTAACGCAAAAGAAAGTTCTGGATGGTTTGAACGCAAACATGTTTACAACACCAATACACATTTCCAGAATGTACACTCTGTTCACAATGACACTAAACACCAAATCCTCGGGAACGCTAGACTGAAATGCAACGCAGGCTATAACCTACACAGAGGGAAAAAAATATAGGTTAGACACTGATAAGTAAGAAAAAGTTCCAAAAAATATATAATACAATGTTTAAAGACGGGTTCGTAACAAATCACATATATAACTACGCAAGTACACATTGTTGCTGTATAAAGGCTTCCAGAGAACAACCAGAGCAGCGACAACAGTGTGATAAAACACGTAACGGGTAAAACATGGCCTCTTGTCAATTTACCTGAGGGCTTTATTGTTACTGTCGACGTAGATGATTAGAGAGTAGCAAACCATGGCTTAAACAGAGTTAGGTAAAACAAAATATGCATTGATGTTAACTGCAATGTATTAGATTTCAATGGTCTACAATTTCTCAGAAATCTTCCTCTCTATTGCTGTTCTTATAGGCCGAAGGGTAACCATTTTCTGACTCAAAAATAACCACCCACCACCAATTGCGCCCGCTCTTCACTTCCCATTTTGGTTTTTTCCTGTTTTTTTTTTTTTACATTTCCCTTTCTCCGATGCGCTGAGAAAGTCTGAGGCGAACACTCACCAGCTTAAATGGAAATTCGTTGATTACAATGAAAATCTCTGGGGTGCTCAAAACAACACGATCCCGAAATTTCGGAGATTCCAAAATATACAGAAATCGACAATGGTTTATCGAATCAATGAACTTGTTCAACAAATGGTGTGCGTCAGCAAATCGACAGGGGATTCTTAGAGACAGCTGGCTTTTAATTAGGCCTGTATGGCCGCGTAATGGAGTGATGGAGGTCGTTTGCGCCAGACTGACGGGGCATCGAAGAGCCATCTTAGTTTTTACAAGTGACAGGAATGACCAACTTCCTGAAGTCATAACTGCTTCGTTTGCTCACGGGCATGTTTTGGTTAGTACATTCCTAACGAAGTCCCAGTATGTGTTTTTGTTATTGGTTGAATTTGTAGTGTTCTGGGCCAATTATGTCGCAGGTTCGATTCCCGTTATCGCTGATTCGGGCTGCGGTCTTAAATCAGGAGATTTGCATGAAAAGTATCAAAGCGCGGAGATTAACTCCACTTATAAACGGTTTGCTGCAAGGAATTTTAACAGGAGTCGGCTGGAATATCCACTCTCTTCCCGGTATTATTGGAAACTGATGACCGCTTCTCTCTTGTGTGTTACCTGCTTTATTTCTCATTTGTATAATTTTTTACATACCTTTGTCTTTGGGAGCTAGTGTTAAACGTTGTTAAGGAAATGAATCTTGCGATTATCGACTTGGAACGCCCTTTGCGGACCACGAATGGTATATGAATGTCGGACATGACGCTTATATTTAATCTACTTCGATGGCCATTAGATGAATCATTGTCCATAGCAGAAAGACCTTCCTGGATTTTTGCAAATCACATCAGTTGACCTTTAACCCAGAAATGACGCAACGTTACCAATAATAAACACTGAAATTCCGTAATACCGGGCATGTAGCAGTCGAGCAAGAAATGAACAAGATTTTGCTACTGGCTACGTTTATTGAATTTTCCCCCAGGAGGCTGTCACATTGTTACATAATCACTTGTCCAGGCGGAAAATTTTATCAATTTTGCAAAATGGAAGATGTGCCTTGAGGCTTTTAGAGGTCGCACAGGGAGTTTAAGCATCAAGATGGAAATAATTACGCTCCGTTCAATCGATCATAACACTATTTGGGTAAAACCCAGTCTTCTGAGTTACGAAAGTGAATCTGTCAGGATTTGTGTGCTTTAAATATGTTGGCAAATGTGTTGACGAATCTTTTGGGGGCTGCACTTTCTGCCCAAACTCTACTGACAAGACCAACATCTTTCTTGATGCTCGAATTAGGCTATTTTGTGGACTGCCAAAATCCCACTAGCACTTGACATCAGCAATAAGGCGAAAAACGTACAAAACCACATCAGCAAGATAACTGGCAAAGAGCTGTATTTGTGAAAGCCATCAGAAAATTAATTTGTGAAGATTTGTTTGATATAAATATATTAGTCAATCTGATGAAATACGGTGATTGTTCACCTTACCGTGAATTTTGACAAACCTTTTGTTTCACTAATCTCTCATATCTGGTTAAAACACGAAAGCCTGCAGAGTCGGGAAACTCGGGATCAAACCCGGGTAGGGTCACACCAAACACTTTAAAAAATGGCTCTCGTTGCTGTTTTGCTTGGCAGTCAGCACTCATATGCTACAACAAGGAAACAGGATTAGGTGGGCCAGTGTCTGCATAATGTAAGTAGGTGAGGTGTCATGCCTGCTGTCTTCGGCATGATATTTTACTGGCTGAAGCACTTTGGCGGCATGGACTCTATCGACAACAAGCAGGGTGAGTGAGTGAGTCTTTAGGGTTTAACGTCGTACTTAATTTTTCAGTCATTTTACAACGAGGAACAAGAAGACACGGTGTATAGCTCACCTAATGTATAAGACACACCTAATGGCTCCTTGTCGTCATATGAATGGAATATTGGTAAATAAGACGTTAAACCCCAATCATTCATTCAGTTGGAAACATGCAAACTTGCATGTACAATACAATGAATGGGAACAAAAAATGTTTACTTCAAGCTTTATACTCAAATGCATGATTACAGTGTTACTACAGTGCGGCCTAGAAACAAACAGTGTTATCTCCCTTAGATGGATTCGTTTTTTTTTTTGGGGGGGGGGGGGTTGGGGGGAAATATGCGGTGTAGAAAATGACAATTCTCTGCAATGTGTCACTTATGTTAAGTCGGTCAGCTTTACGAATTCATCCACAGCTGAATACTAGATCCCCGAGCTATACATTATTGTAATTAGGAGTGAAAAAGCCTTGTCACTAGCATCTAATTCCACACTCGATATTCTCGCAAAGTGTACATTTTAAACACAGGGTCCAGGAATTAACTGCAGCTGACTCCACCGGCTAATGAATTTGATAAGATAATTTCTATTCCCGAGAATTTTGGAGGTTCATTATCCTTACTGCTGAGACAAACCCATCAATTTCCTGACTACTTCGCTCCTTTACCTCATCACTGACATACTCCTTTTTTCTTTTAACCGTATTTTCCACGGGTAAATTTCTGAGGGACTTTTGGCTTGTAATTACCGTGACGTCTGCCACCGGCCTTTGGGTGATTCGTCAGTCGCGGGCAATGGAAAAAAATAAGATGATGACTAGGTGATGATATTAGGATCCCTCGAGTGATTTCTGTGAAGGTCAATTAGGAATCTTCAGTGAAATGCGATTACTATGGAATTAGGAGATGACAATGTGATGTTGTTAGCTTTGCTTTGGCTCCACAACCAACACGAAACAAAGAAAACGTTAACAACAAGTGAAGTAAGACTTTTACACTCGTACACAGAAAAGTGATTTGACATCCACAGCACCAAAGACTGATATTTGATGATTGAGTTTTAAGTGTCTGAGTTCATATGTAAACAGGTGCATTTTCGCATGCACATGCGCATGCTTTGTTTTCAGCGTCCGCACAACGATTTCTTCCCTCCATATGTTGTAAAGCTCATCAGTTATGTTATATTATTGTTGACTCTGGCGTTAAATAGTAATAAGGCAAACACATACGTAAGTAAATATTTTCAGTATTGATTTAGTAAAGTAAACAATAGCTTTTTAGCATTATTTCTTTTGCACGTAACTGTCCCCGACATCATGAAGGAGACCAAAACGGTACATAAGCTACTGTGCCCAGTTTAACAAAGATTTCACAATGATGCGTCACGTGCATGTTGTCATGGTTATCTCGTCACTGTTATTATAGACGCCGCACATGGCGGAAGTTACGCCATTACATCAGCTAACTACACGGCGATTATACATAAACCGGTGATTTTTGGGAACTGACCTTGCGATTATTGACCTGGAACATCCTTATTCGTTGACGGGTGGTATACGAATGTGTGTTTCGACGCATAGATACAGGCATATTTCCGGCACCATTTCGCGTTATTTATCAATAACGGCGGAAGTATATGTGAGAGAGGATACGTTGTGCCATCGCATCATTCACATCTAAGAGACTTTCACATTGTGCTGAGAAGCCAACAGTAGCCCGATTTCTAGAAGGCACTGTCAATCATCCATGCAAATTCCACCCACCTGTCGGAAATTTACGAGGGTTTCCGGGGAATGACAGGCTTCCTTGAATACTTATGAATGTTAGAGAAACGCGAAGCAAAAAAATGATGCAAAAACTACCTTGTAAACATACATTATGCTGAAATATTGTAAACTGAAGGCTGTGCATCAAATATAGCTTGTGCTCTAAACACCACCACCCCAACCCCCACCCCACCCTCGCCAAAAAAAAGCCTGAAGTATAAAACACTGAAGACTGATTACAATAATGCTCAGGTAAATCCAGTCATACTTGTGACTTATTTACCTGAAAATGAATAATTATTAATCTTTGGAGTATAACGGTACGCTGTTTAAAGATATATATCCCAATGGAAATTATGCCAACAATGTTGTTCAAATAAACATAAAATTGTTGTATTGCATAACTCTGTTGATCATATGTCGTATATTATTCACAGATCTTTGCATTTCATTATTTAAGCGTTGGTCACTACCTGCTAGAAATTTTCCGCTCAGTATCAAAGCGCACCCAGAGCCTTGTCTGAAAATTGTAACATCGACCAAGCTTCGATTTGGGATGGCTCAGCCAGTCAGCAAGACTAACTCGGTTTTGAGGCTAATCCAGTCTGATGTCTGACAGTCAATATTTGACCACAGAGTCCTTCCCGCAGAACAAGTGAGTTTTAATCCAGTCTGTGTTGACCGATCACATATCACTGGTTCCAAGAGACTTCTTACGTCAGTGCCCTTTCGATACTCTGGTCTTGAAAACGTGCTCTGAATTTCCAAGATACCTCTCCAAAAAACAGACATTGCTATGCGCTGTGGACATAATCGCCCCCCTCAGATAAGAAAGTAAATTTAGTCCAATCAATATAATTTAGTGGCTGAATATCTATGGTTTAGGAGATTTGCTAAGATTTGCCATACCCATGACATTAAAATCTTGTCCATTCTACCCCGCTGGGTTTAGGCTTATCGTCTGGTGTTTCTCCAGTGAGTGCCTGCTTGGGGTTTAACGTCCTTCTCCAAAGATGGCACTGTCCGAAATAATTTCGTGCTTGAATTTATCCACATTTATCTACGATTAAAAATAACTCTAAATATAAAGGAGTTACCAATAAAACAACCTAAACGCAGAGCACATCGTGAGCTCATGCTAATAAATGTTTTGATAATGCAATTTAAAGGGAAAAAAAATTCCCTCAAAAAAATCTTTCCCTATTCTTTCCTCAAAAGCAAATTGCACTGCCTCAGGCTAAAGTGGCAATTGCTTCTGCTTCTTTTATGGTATCTAGTCCAGCAGTATCCATTAGAGAAAGGGATACCATTGTTATCTTAGAAACCAGATGACGGGAAAATTGCAAATCGGAACTAAAGCGCCTAACAGATGATCACTGTCTTGGATGCTATACTTTGCAGATACCCTCGGCAATTGGATGTCTGCATTAAAGACTTCACACAGCGCCGGCGTATCGTGTCAAATGACTTTTTATTACTAAATAAAATCCTTTTATGATTTATGGTCGGGCATAAATAAACAAGTCGATATAGATGGATGTGTCTGACAGGGAAAACAACACATTTTGTCAACCCATGCCCACTGACCCGAAGAAGAATCTACAAAATCTCAAAATTTAAAAACAGATATTGCTTTTAACATGTTGAAGTAATGTGCTCAGCAGTAGATAGTTTAATATAATACTGTTACAGTTTTGTTTTGGTTTTTTGGAGGGGGGAGGGGGGCGGACATGAGTTTCATACATCCAGACAAATGTTGGGTTGTGCTGACGGCTCCTTTATTGGGAATGGTGCGCGCCACTGGAAAGCAGAACAATATATCCAACAGGTAGACCTTGATTTTTTTATTTCATTGGTTTTTTACGCCGTACTCAGAAATATTTCACTTATACGACGGCGACAAGCATTATGGTGGGAGGAAACCCGGTGAAAACCCACGACCATTCTCATGTTGGTGGCAGACCGTCCCTGATACAGCCGGAGATGGAGCCAGCCTAAGCTGGACTTGAAATCACAGCCACCGGATTAGTGAGAGGCTTCGGGGTCATTGCGCTGCGCTAGCGCGCTAACCAACTGGGCCAGGGAGGCTCCCATGTAGACCTTGAGTTTCAATTAAAGAAGCCATACCGCTGATGTTTCACAAAATATAGATCAGTATAGTCTTTGCTTTTAATTTTGAAGGGCCCAAACAATTTTGTCTTTTACAATATATCAGCCTTGTTTGTATACGTGTTACCGTTCAAAATGAGAAATAAAGTTTCTAAAAAACGTTTCCAAGCATTAACTGTAAAACTATAAATACTACAGTATGAGTGTGATATTCAGTGACAAAGGATTGAGCAATTCATCGTAAATGGAACGTGTAGTATGACCGTTTGAAAACTTTTCAATCAAAAGTTAAAAGGTTTTGAACTTTACAGAAGTGATATATCGATGTGAGGGATCAAGCGGTGTCTGTTCTTTTAATTTTCAAGTTTGCAAGTTAAAATAAAATAATAATAAAAGCAAGAAAAAAACACATTTCACTGCAAAAGCCGCAGCGTTTACCACATCCTGTCACTCCCTCGACTGATTTCACTGCGTTTCCCGATGTGTCTTTGTTTTGATTGACTGGCAAAAATTGCCGTGTATTAAGTCTGGGTACAGTCCAAAGTGAAGGGTGGACGTAAAGGAGAGTATAATTTTGGAAGTTGAAAAAATCCAGTGATCTTTAATAATGCGAATCAGAATTACAAAAGAATCTTCCATGTCGATTGTTGAAGTAGCTAGTAGAAGTTTGTTTTTCCCGTGCTGTGATTTCCAGAAAATCTTCGAGGATTGCATTTGCTCAGTGGACAGACCTTAACGCTTTGTCGATAGCCCGCAGTGATACGAAGGCTAATATATTGCCTCCTCCGTTATCATCTATCCACAGGGTATCGATTTTATAAGTGCTACATCCTAATATACACTAACAGTTCTCTACTGTGTTTAGTCCAGCGGTCAGACGCCTTATTAAACCTTGTAGACAGACCGGAGATGACAGCACAGCGCAGGCGTGGGCTCCCTCCATCCACGAGGGAAGGACAGATAAGATGTATCACCGGGAATGAGGCTTCCTGAGTGCCAGATGGTAAATTACAGATATTTGCAGTTTCAGGAATTCTTCTGGTCAGGCTGTCTCTTGCGAGACTCGCTTTATGAATCCAGCTAAATGTGATGGATCGGGCATAAAGGGGGTCATCTTCAAATATCGGTAATACAATAGAAGTGTTTGGACGCTTCTATGTACATTACAGTACAAATAGTTCTGTACTTGACCGAAGACCCAAAGGAATGAGTCTATATTGACGACTCTCAAATAAACAGAAAATAGTCTGTCCCATTTACTCCCCCATCTTCATGTTCAACGGGTCTACGCTTTGTGAAGCAATTGGACAGCCAGAACTCCCTGATCCCTGGATATGCACATTCCGCAACAATTCTCCATTTTTCTACATATATCGATGTTGACAAAGCTGTGTGCCCGGGCTTCCATAAGGAATGATACAAATGTCATATACACTTAAAAGATGTATCTGTCAAATTAACAAGGTACTATATTTTTCGGGTCATAGCGAAATGGTCAGAGTTCCTGCTCTAAACTATGATGATAAATACTAGTACGATAAATTTGTTTTGTGAATCCATGAGAGTGATGTTGTGTGACCGAGTATTGTGTTATTTGTTTATTTATTTATTAACTTAATTAGTGTTTTCACGCCGTACTCATGAATATTTGACTTATACGAAGGCGCGTCCACTAGCATTGGAGCCTGGGGAAATGCACAACCACCCGGAGGTTGCCACTGTTACCTATATAACATAACGATGCAGTAACAACTATTCTAGTATCACGCAGAAAGTGTATTGTTTTTATATCTTAACTATTTGACATGTGTTTAAGGCTGCGCCAGAAAGCTTTCCATGAACATCACTGAAGTGAGGTCTAAGGGTTGAAGGAATAATATAAAGAACCGCACCTGGGCAGGTGCATGGCTAACTCGCTTTCTTAAACCCGCCATTGTATCTGCTGGTGGTAGATTCGTACTTATACAGAAATAGTTGAATTAGGGTGAAAGTCAATGATATGGCGTGACTAACAAAGGTAGTGACACTTTATTTATTGATTTATTTATTTGATTTGAGTTTTATGTAGTACTCAAGAATATTTTACTTACACGACGGCGGCCAGCATTATGATAGGAGGAAAGCGGGCAGAGCCGGGTGGAAATCTAGGTAGTGAAAATGAGTAAGTCCTTGGTGACGCATAATGTATGGGTGTTTATGGAGATATTTATATAGGTATATTTATATAAGTATATTTATATAGGTATATTTTACGAGGTGTAAATGCAATGATTCTCGGCCTGTAAGTGAAACTTGCGCAAAGTAAACCACAAAGCACAAGCCACCGATAAATCTTGCCATAATCTTAGAGTTAACTCTAAGAGCTGGTTCGCAAGTGGGAGCTGGTTTCTTTTGATTAATTTCGATTTGTAGCTACTGTCATAGTGGGCAATCATACGGACAAAGGGGAGTTACTCTTCTGAACCAAGGCACTGTAGGTTTATGAGAGTTGCATCCCTTGTACCATAGAAAAACTGAACATTGTTGACCAATATACTGAGTTGGGACTACGTAGGATATGTTTGTAGAAACATTGAACTGCCGTCATTTTTAAATGTGTTTTTTCTTTGAACCATTTTATGGCATATCAGTGATAGATCTTTACAGACTGCTTGCAAGAAAAACAACTGATTTATTTTTGGAGCTTTTCATAGGCTTTATGGAAATCGGTAAAACATGAATGTTAAAATTTACACGTGCTTGTTTCGCTACATACATGTCCAGCTTCAAGAAAGCTTGTTATTCATAGATTAGGAACTCATGAAAGAATACTCCTTGCTATAAGAAAAACTCAAATGAGTACATCAATATATATGTCATCAATTACAAAGAGAGCTACTGCAGATTCGGAGTTATTATGTTAAGGATGCCTTTCAGAAGAAAGCCATTGTACAAAACGGTTTAGTGTGTATAACATCTTTGGTGTTGGATAGAAGGGAGGCATTCACACATAACTGCACAGTTCTGAGTTTTAAAATCCGCTAATAATTGGCCTATATGGTGGTTAATGAGGCCGGTGACGTCCACTTGACGTCATTATTCTTGTGTACAGTTCAGCACCCAGTCATATGATTTCTTCGTACCTGACGTAACAGGAATAAACAGTAAAAATAAAGTGTCTAAGAAATTATCTAATAAAAAGTAAATAATAATCTCCATACTGGTTATAATTTTATCCATTTTCAGTTTTTACGATTTTTTTGAAAAAGTAAATTATTTGGAAGCAGAGCTGAACGTGAATGGCATTCCGATTAACATTATACCGTAAACATCTCCATGACAACAGTTAACCGTAGCATGTCGAGTGTCAAGCCATCAGTTAATGGGGATCAGTGTGGTTGATACCTCTGCTGAATCCCCTTCCAGTTCTGTGGTTAATTACCCGTACAAGAACATAACTGCAGCCGAAACATTGATTGATAGAGCATTAGATCAAGTCGTTATGAAAATATAAATGAGAGAAAATTGATAAACGGCAAATATATAATTGACTGCGTTGTATCCTACACGCCCGCTCCAGTTGTCTTGATGTGAAACAGAACTACAAATAACCATAAAAACGAAAATCATGTTTTGTAATATTTTCATCTAAATTTTTCTAGGCTGGTTTTCCGTTGCTTCACACTTAATTAGAATTTTGCCTGTTTTATTTTCACGGCCACGTGGGAAAGAAACTCTTACTGCGTATGCAACAGGGAAATGTTTGAAAATGCTAAAATAGAGTTAAATGACATTTCCATCAAGAGAATAAATTACGAAATAGGCTCCGTTAAAGATATAACACAACCCAGATCGGCTCAGCTCCGTTTTTCACACGCCATAAGGAGTTAATAAAACTATTAAGGGCACTTCAGAAAAGGTAAAAATTCCACAGCAAATCAAAGAACAGAGGGCTGAGGAGACATTTAGATTGCTGTACATTGCCGGAACTACTGAATATTTTACTTCTTGTGAAGAAATTGCCCCACAGATAATTTTTAAATGATTGTATTGTAAGGTACAAAATAGAAAAAAAATTGGATCAACAGGAGCAGTTACCTTGAGACCTTATGTTTATGTGTGCTATGTACAAGACTTTAGATAACAAATGATTTGCAAGCTTCCCCCTGTGCTCTGATTATTTTTTTTTGTATGTATATTCAGCTAAGCGATTTATATAGTGTGTGTGATGCGATACATATTAAATGTGATGACAATGCACTATTTTGCGTGTGATGTAATACATATTAAATGTGATGACAATGCCGAAGTTTCTGTGTGATGTGATACATATTAAATGTGATGGCAATGCAGTAGTTTGTGTGTGATGTGATACACATTAAATGTGATGACAATGCAGTAGTTTGTGTGTGATGTGATACATATTAAATGCGATGACAATGCAGTAATTTGCGTGATGTGATACAAGAATAAATGTGATGACAATGCAGTAATTTGTGTGATGTGATACATATTAAATGTGATGACAATGCAGTAAGTTGTGTGTGATGTGATACATATTAAATGTGATGGCAATGCAGAAGTTTCAGTGTGATGTGATACATATTAAATGTGATGACAATGCAGAAATTTGCGTGATGTGATACAAGAATAAATGTGATGACAATGCAGTAATTTGTGTGATGTGATACATATTAAATGTGATGACAATGCAGTAAGTTGTGTGTGATGTGATACACATTAAATGTGATGACAATGCAGAAGTCTGTGTGTGATGTGATACATATTAAATGTGATGGCAATGCAGTAATTTGTGTGTGATGTGATACACATTAAATGTGATGACAATGCAGTAGTTTGTGTGTGATGTGATACATATTAAATGTGATGACAATGCAGTAATTTGTGCGTGATGTGATACATATTAAATGTGATGACAATGCAGTAGTTTGTGTGTGATGTGATACACATTAAATGTGATGACAATGCAGTAATTTGTGTGTGATGTGATACATATTAAATGTGATGGCAATGCAGTAGTTTGTGTGTGATGTGATAGACATTAAATGTGATGACAATGCAGTAGTTTGTGTGTGATGTGATACATATTAAATGTGATGACAATGCAGTAATTTGTGCGTGATGTGATACATATTAAATGTGATGACAATGCAGTAGTTTGTGCCGTGATGTGATACATATTAAATGTGATGACAATGCAGTAGTTTGTGTGTGATGTGATACACATTAAATGTGATGACAATGCAGTAGTTTGTGTGTGATGTGATACATATTAAATGTGATGACAATGCAGTAATTTGTGCGTGATGTGATACATATTAAATGTGATGACAATGCAGTAGTTTGTGTGTGATGTGATACACATTAAATGTGATGACAATGCAGTAATTTGTGTGTGATGTGATACATATTAAATGTGATGACAATGCAGTATTTTGCGTGTGATGTGATACATAGTAAATGTGATGGCAATGCAGTATTTTGAATAATTCTTGACCAGCGACGTCTAATACATTTGCAATCAATGATGTGGTACAGGTGTGCGAATAGCATCCCCTCCCCCCCCCCCCCACCACCAACACAACATACACACACACGCACGCACACAGCCATACACACACCGTGTGTGTATAGATATTTCTTCTTTGTACCTTTACTGCTAGCATCTTAGAACATGGTTGCTTAATTGAACCCAAACATACTTTTAGCTCGCAGTCCGGCCTCAGATAAGAATTTTATGCGTATCTTGTAATGACTGAGCTGTCAGCACATTGCCCTGATTGCCCTCGGCACGGAGAATCCAACCAAGACATTTACTCCTGCGGTAAGGTTTTATGCTTCCTCCGATACCCTCAGAAGGAACCGTTTCCCCGCGGGGAGGCGTTGAAGACATGTATTTTAGAGACTAGGATATATCCATACACGCTAGGACTTCTCCCTCGTCAAAATGTAGCATGATCAAGTTTTCAGTTTAACAATAATTTAACGCGGGATATGATTGACATTTGTTTTTATCACGGATTATCACATTAATTTTACAAAGTTAAACTAAAAAAGCAAAAGAAAACGGCACAATCTTGGAGAAATACAGGTTCTAGTGTTTGCCATACATTTCCAGCTTTAGATCACACACAGAGATACAATATATTCCTACTACTTCTCCCTTCCCTTTTCCCACTTGCCAAATGACTGGCAAATGGTCGAGAACGACGCTAACAATAAATCAATAGAAAAAAATCTCTGCTTGACAACGTATAAATAACAAGAAAAAGGAACAATAAAGATTGTTTGGGACACGCACATCAGGCAGCAGACAGCAGTATTTCAACTGTGTTTTCAAGTTTCAAGTAGTTTTCGAGATCACTTACGTTGGGTCAACACAGAAAGAAACACATTTATGACGAAGTAAAGGTACTTTAAACACGCTTTAAAACAAACCGACGACAATTGTATGAGCCATTTTGCTATAATACAAACTTCCATCACACCTCTGGGGATAACATGCAATGGCATAGAGGAAATGAGATGAAGCTAAAGAGTGAAAACGGGATGAAAAATCGGAAAACGGTAATGATAATATACAAGGATACACTAGTGCATTAACCACTAACAGGATGCATTAAACAATAGTTTTTTTTTTTCTCAATATGGATATGGTATGCCGAACATATTTAAGTACAAAAAGTTTCTCAGCTTTCTTCTTTGGGGAGTAAAAAAACGGGTTTAAACTAAAGTTCTCCCAAGGCATCAGCAGAGGGTCCGGAAATTAAGTCGCGTGATGTGGTGACGTCAACGGTGATGGCTTTCAAAATAACTTGGCTGGCGGTGTTGACCCAAAATTGGGGGCGCTAAGCTCATAATGATCAGACCGAAATATTTCTAAATAATACCATCCTTATGACGTCTCTATGGGCTCTATTGTTTGTGGTTGATTTTAGTCTTTTGAGGATAAAGTTATAAAAAATGATGTCATTGCAACGATGCCTCCATATGGAAGTGTGCTTTCAAAACAAAGACTATTGACAGGCCGTACAGAAGATAATTTGTCGTGTAGGTGTATTTAACTGGCAGTTGTCGATCGGTTGCTTGTTTACGATATAACGGAGACCCTTTATGCGGTTTCCATGGCGCATTGAGTGAAACGGTTGCACCAAGTGCATAAGTTCTCCGAAATAATCTATAGCTTACTGGAGTAAGCACATAACACCCCCTCTCTCCAAGCCCCCGCGCCTGCTACCTTTGTCAACACCACCCTCGTCAAGAAAAAACCTTGCCTTCTCAAATAGAACTTACATACTTCAAAGCTAATCAGAGTAAATGTATTTTCAATCATACCTTTAAGCCTTTCTTTTCCCCCAGGCTTTGTCTGGCTACCTCACACCATAATGCTGTCGTATAAGTGAATTATTCTTAAGTACAGCGTAAAACACCAATCAATCACACAAGTTAAGCCATTCTTGGCGAATTTAATGTTGTAAATCTAGTGATTTCGTATTACGTTGATATTGGCCTGAGAGATCAGTACGACTCTCAACTCGGCCAATACGACTCTCAACTTGGCCAATACGATTCTCAACTCGGTCATTACGATTCTCAACTTGGACATTACCACTGTCAACTCGGACAATGCGACATTCAAGTCAGACAATACGACTCTCAACTCGGCCAATACGACTGCCAACTAGGCCAATACGATTCTCAACTCGGTCATTACGATTCTCAACTTGGACATTACCACTGTCAATTCGGACAATGCGACATTCAAGTCAGACAATACGGCTCTCAACCAGGCCAGTTTAACCTTAATCTATAGGGATGTATATTATCGGTACGCATTCTGAATATTTCCCGCACAGTTAGTGAGTTGATCTACCTAATAACTATCAAGGCAGCACATACGGGATATACAGATAGCTGGACAGTAAAACTTCTACAGATACAAGAAAGAAACAAGCTGGAGCTTTATACGAGATTTTACCAGAGTGGGCACTCAAACCTTAGATATAGTCGACAGGTGACTTTAAATACAGAAATCATAACTCAGTGTATTGGCGGAGATAAGTAGATAAAACAGGGTTTAGAGATTGAGGAACAAAACACGGAGACAGTCAGGTCAATGATGGGAATGGCGAACTCTTAACCTCCTCTACTCATTCGGAAAAGTGCATCCCGAAATGCTGAAAGACAACGTGACATTTTGACGTGAAACACAAAAGACCGCCATTTAAACATGGCTGGCGTTAATAGTGTTGGCACAAGAATAAAACATTCCTACCTTCTGGATGAGAAGAGCTCTTGTTCCACCTTTGAGTTCACGCTTGCCGTCCCCTTGAGCCTCTCCGTTCAGAGTGTTCGCTGACTTTGAGTGCTCCATTTTGGGCTTGTCAAGGTCTCGGTGTGAGGCAAACATCTACTTCAACTTCTCTGTGGAAAAGAGAAAAACAAACATATTTGAGTGAATTATTTCCAGGGAGAGTTTGAGACAAACAAAAAACTTCAAGAAAACAAGTATGACTTTTATTCTGAAAAGCACGCAAGAGTCATGGGTATATGGCGATTGGGGAATATGGGATAAAAAAGCCCTTGACCTAATTCTGGAATTATTTGTATAATTCGAATTCAGAGATATGAAAACAAACATTCTGAAATTAATATTGAACGAGCCCCCTGGGGTAGTGACTTGGTTACCCGGATGTCAAAGTAACCCTTTTCGACTAAGCAAACAGTCTGTGAACTAGGCTGTAGATTTTTTTTTCCGGGGAGAAGGTAAACGGTTTGGAGATCGAATAACTTCCGGTAATTGGCTGGGAGCGATTTTTAAGCTAATGCTGCGGGGATTCCCCGCTCGTAAAGATAATGGTGATTCGATTTATTTCAGACGGCTTTAGGACTTTGGCCGCTCCACTTTCTTTGAATTTTATCACCATGATTCCACTCGCTGAAGGCTCAACGATAAACGACAGTGAAGCGGAAGAGATTCACGGCCAGGCCGGGGAAATGGGGCGTGAGGGAATTGACTCTGAGATTCCACGGGCTCAGTGAAACGTTCAGCTGTCGAAGAACAATGGAATACCGGGGTATTTATGCACTGACCTCCTTGGTTGTCTGCTTTTCTTCCACAAAAATGGCTAATATGCGATCTTCCTTTCGGTACAGCGAGTTGAGGCGCTATTTATCTGCACTCACGCCTACATGTATCTATATACCTCTTTCCCATAGCAAAGCTAAGTCTATTTTTCTCCTCCAACAGATAAGACAAATCTTCTATTCTAATCAGAAAGCTTGTCTGCCTGCCTCTCTGGGTCTTGACTGAAGTTAATATATGATTTTCCTTTCGGTAGTGCGATTTAAAACGCTATTTATCTAAGCTTACATGTGCCTGCGCCACATTTCCATAGCATTGCTATTCCCCGATAAACATAAGGAAAATATTCCATGTGAATTCAGAAGTCTGCTGGATGCCTCAAGCTAGATGCAAGACACAAATCAAAGCAACATTCGACACATTCCCATGAGCCAAATACATTTCTGGAATACTGAAAACATGACCAAATACGCCGTACCGTATGTGTTACATCTTAAAATCCAAACAGTAATCCTATTCGAAAATAATAACGTAAATACTAGGAGTTGCTCTCCAGGGGAGCCGTTTATCATTTAATATTGGTAATTATCCAACAGAGCTCAACTCTACTGAATGGTCAAAACCCACTGACACTTCCTTTTGTTTGCAACTGAGTGGACGAGGAATAAACTGGACTTTTTTTAATTTGCTTAGACAGACGAGATATTAAAACTATCCTGCCAAAGACATCTGCAGAATATAACAAAAGATCCTTGACAAAATTTTCGATTAATATTAAATGCTTTATTTTGTTTTCAATCAAATTGCAGATATCTCAATATCTTCCCCAATCCATGAAGCATTTTATTTGTCGTTCACAGTCGACTCGCATCTCTGCGCAGTAGGTGACTTGACAACACAACATTTATCATTTGAGTTTCAAAATTTGAGCACCAAAATTAGCGGAAACTAAATTGTCATTTATCAGTGACATTTTAGGTTGACTTGGGGAGAAAGAGATCAAATGATATTCAGCCCGAAACTGTTCTAATATTCTTTTCCGGCGTAGCCCTGTGACGGGCTTATAATCCATATGAGTAAAGCCTCATGGGAAAGAAAATGGAGTAAAAAATATCCGCCACAATTTTGTCTTTCGCTGTTTGTGGAATATGCAATATTTTGTCGGCCAGGAAGATATTTCTCCCAACAAAGGAGCATTCGATACCCGCTTCGCCAAAATTCTCTCTAAGGAATAGGCTGTGACAAAATGGACTACGGGGAAATTACACTGCTTCTTGATATCTATAACTTATTTAAGAATTGCCGAAACTTTTCAGAAAGGAGTCAAAAAGTCGAATGAAGCCGCGCACCACAAAATGGTAAAAGTTCCAGTAAATTCCTCCCCGACACGCAGAAGGGAAATAGGAGAGAAAAGTGATTCCTGCGATCTTGCTTTGATACTTGTACGATCAGAGGTCATATAAGAAAAACTCCTTTTGTGGGAGCTGTGTGCTAACGTCCGAAGTTCTGGTGAGACTATTTTACATGGTGTCCATACTGTTAACAAGACAGCTAGTTCATTGTTCGAGCCATATCAATGGAAAACATAAATCATGGTAAATGTGTTTATAAACATGTAAGAAAGGCAAAAATCTTGATGTGTACTTGACGCATTGATAAATACACAAGAGTTATTCAAGACAAGTATGCCGCCTTGAACGAGAAGAAGAGATAGGAAGAGCTGTTGGTAAAACGTGGGGCAATGGGGTATCCAGCAAAGTGACAAAACGTGACTGCTCTACGTGGCACCTTGTCAAAACTACTTTTGCAAATAAACAACAGAAGAATGTTATTTGCGACGTATGAGTAATGAGAAAGAAAAAACTACATATTTCTGACTTTTCGTGCATCGTTTAAACAACAAGCAACATACAAAGGTTATTGGCGACGTGAGCCCTCATGAGAAAACGAATTCACTGTTAATGAAGTGCTCAGCCTTTTTTGAAAGACACCCTATGAACATAAAGATTTGTCCGCTCGTGACGATCCGTCAATGATGGGATAAATACACAAAGCTGATTGGCGACACATGGTGCCTTCCGGAAAAAGACTTGTAGATGAGATAGAGATGAGATAAAGACGATGTGTCAGTAAGTAGAGAACAACATACCATATTTTTAATATCATATCATATTGACAACAAGTAACATGTTAACAAAGACAGAGTGTTAACATTTCCAATCGTCAATACGTAGCGCGTTCAGAACGACACTAGTTGTATTATGATATCAGACTGACGACAAGTAGCCTATTAAAAGCACAAGCTATTAATATATCTAACTGGCAACATTATCTGTGTGTCCACCAAAGAAAGCAGGCGATGTCCACTGGTGTGGTGGCTGGCTGTGGTTATTTATTCGCCTGTGATCTTACTGTGTAAAAAAGCGTATCCACTTATAGTAAGTTCAGTTTATGAATTTATTTATTTATTTGATTGGTGTTTTACGCCGTACTCAAGAATATTTCACTTATACGACGGCGGCCAGCATTATGGTTGGTGGAAACCAGCCACAGCCCGGGGGAAACCCACAACCATCCGCAGGTTGCCGCCAGACCTTCCCACGTACGGTCGAAAAGGAAGGCAGCATGAGCTGGACTTGTATTGGATATGTCTGACTGATAAACAGAGTATTGCGTTGTAAATTGAGAACAACTGTATCACTTTGTCTGCTTTGTGTTTCAAAGTATATCCACCTGCTTACAGAGATTCCTGTCTGCTTCTGAATCGATCTGTCGTCGTCTCTCCGAGACCGGAAGTTATGTGTCATGTCTCGAGCAGACTGCATCAACATCCGGTGAAGCAACCAAAAGTTTCTGATTTATGCAAATAAATTCTGATATCGATTCGATGCCCACGGTTAAAGAATTGCTTCCATTTGAAAGAGAGACGTGCGGATCCATCAAGTAAATACACCGCTGAGTCAAACTCTGTACGGGAGCATGACGAACTACGGCTACAGTCTTGTCTTTTTACTTAAGTCGTTTAGCACTTTTGATGCTAGTTAAAGAAACTGGGCTCCATCAGTCTAATTCATGGCGATTACGTTTTTGTTCTTTTCTCTCTCTCTGGCATTTTTTCGCACTTTCAGGTTTTGAGAAATTTATTACAAGACTGTATCGTTGTGACTTTTAAATGTGCTGCACAAACCAGTCATTACAATGCACTGAGTGTAATCTTTTTCAAGCTTGTTGGTTTTTCTTTTTGAAGTAGCTTCGAAAAAAGCGCTTTATGCCGTAACTTATTTTGTACCAGTGGTTTCCATTTAAAATTACAATTCACGCCTTCACTCCTGTTTCCATCATTGTCATTCTATGTCATACATGGAACACTAAAAGTCCTTAACAGTCAGATAATTGCTTTCCCCTGGCGCTTTTTTGCTTTAAGGGCTGTTTACCAAGGACGCAATTATCATCCCCTGTGTCTTGTGCTTTTTAATTCCTGTTGCTTTAATTATTTGATGACTTGACATGCATTTTTACACCATGACAGCACTTTTTTCTGTGTCCTTATGAATGAGATAAACGTTTTCGACAAACCAAAAGACTATTTTTTTTTAAAAAGCATTTTAGTTAACTCCCAATTGTTATTACCTTACAACGAAACCCAAAGGGCAGCAGCTAGTAACACAATCCTTAGCGAAAACGTATCGTCAAGAGAGGAGTAAATATAGTTACAGCCACTTATAACGGCATCCACTCTTAATGGCAATCAGTATTAATGAAAACGCTTTTAATGGCAACCAGCCGTACGTAAGAAGGTCTGCAGCAACCTGCGCATGGCCCCGCCCGACTTACTCCCACAATAGTGCTGGCCGCCATCGTATAAGTGAAATATTGTTGAGTACTTCGTAAAACAGCAATTAAATACATACCAAATTAAATAAAGGCAATCACTTGTAATCACAACCACTCTTAATGCCAACCAGTTGTAATGACAATCACTCTGAATGGCAACCACTCTTAATGTCAACCAGTTGTAATGACAATCACTCTGAATGGCAACCACTCTTAATGTCAGTCAGTTGTAATGACAATCACTCTGAATGGCAACCACTCTTAATGTCAGTCAGTTGTAATGACAATCACTCTGAATGGCAACCACTCCTTATGTCAACCAGTTGTAATGACAATCACTCTGAATGGCAACCAGTATTAATGACAACCTATTTTAGTGGCAGCCATTCATATCAACAAGCATTAACAGCCAAGGCTTGTAACACAACCAATGACAATCTTATGTGTCTGTGGAGGGTTGTGGGTTTCGTCTACGCTCTGCCAGGTTTTCTCCCACCATAATGCTGACCTCTGTAGTGTGAGTGAAACATTCTTGAGTACGGCGTAAAACTCCAATCGAAATAAGCAAATAAATAAACAATCTTATATAATTACTGAAACAATTAATGAAAGCAACTCTTAATGGAAGCTACCAGGAATGACTACCACACGGCATGACAACGGTTCTTAATGACAAGCACTCCAATCGACCTGTGTGACTAGAGATAACGACATTATATGAGCTACACAACGAAAACGTAAAGCTGTAAATCGCTAAATAAATATGCGCATAAACATGTAAGAAGGGCAACAGACTTGATATGTATTTGACGCATTGATAAATTTAATACACAAACGTTATTCTCGGCAAGTGACTGATTGAAAATTACAGGCATCAGTGCAATATAGGTTTGTCTTTTTTTGGTTTTTTTAGGTATGCCGCATTGATCAAGAAGAAAAGATACACGTGTTGTTTGCAAGACGTGGGCCATTGGGTTAACCAGAAAGGTGACAAAATTTGATTCCCATGCGTGGTATCATGTCCAAGGCACAAGATCTTACCGATTTAGGTAGCACTGAGAGTGAAAGCCGGAGAAAGAGGCAAGAAAAGTTGTTTTCTACGTGTGGAGTACTGAAGTAGTAAAGCTAGGTTACTGGCGTTTCATGATGTGTACTGGACTACAATCAGGCACGGATTATTCCTCATACATGCGGCATTTGAGCAGACAACGGCTTATGGCAACTTTTAAAACTACAGACAGAAGGGCCATAAAAAAATAGAGGTTTTTGGTGAAAGTAAAAGAAAAGATAAAAAATATAAATTTTAAGCTAACTATACGGCGTTAAACGTGACATGCAATAGACTAAAAAAGACGACCAATAAACTGAGGCTTTTCTTACACTTCATGCAGCGTAAACAAAAAAGTCGTGTGAAAACGTATTTCTGACTTTTCGTGCAGCGCTTAATAGATAGTCAATATACAAAAGCTATTGGTGACGTGCGGCCTCATAAGAAAAAGAATTGATCGCTGGTGAAGTGTTCAGCATTGAGAAAAACACACTATAAACATATACTTTTGTCCGCTCGCGACGATGCGACAACAATGGGATTAATATACAAAGCTGACTGGCGCCATCAGGAAGAGGGTTTGTAGATGAAATAAAGATAAGATAAAGACAGCTAAGTTTGGCGAATGAACTTGGCAAAGCTAGTCATGATACATGCATTTCCATTAAGATTTAGGAGAGTTTATATGGATTCCTAAAATACCGCGGGATAAGTTTCTGATGGACATTGGCGAATTTAATACAATCAGACATGAGGTGGTATTCATCATCAGCAGTCATCTGACAAAAGCAGCATAGTCGTTCAGCCCTTGGTACCTTTCACCATCTGCCCGTTTCTTGATGATGATATGTCAGTAAGTAGCGATATTCATCATCAGCAGTCATCTGACAAAAGCAGCATAGTCGTTCAGTCCTTGTAACCTTACACAATCTGCCCGTTTCTTTATGATGATTTGTCAGTAAGTAGCGATATTCATCATCAGCAGTCATGTGACAAAAGCAGCACAGTCATTCAGTCCTTGGTACCTTACACCATCTGCCCGTTTCTTTATGATGATATGTCAGTAAGTAGCGATATTCATCATCAGCAGTCATCTGACAAAAGCAGCATAGTCGTTCAGTCCTTGTAACCTTACACCATCTGCCCGTTTCTTTATGATGATATGTCAGTAAGTAGCGATATTCATCATCAGCAGTCATCTGACAAAAGCAGCATAGTCGTTCAGTCCTTGTAACCTTACACCATCTGCCCGTTTCTTTAAGATGATATGTCAGTAAGTAGCGATATTCATCATCAGCAGTCATCTGACAAAAGCAGCAAAGTGGTTCAGTCCTTGTAACCTTACACCATCTGCCCGTTTCTTTAAGATGATATGTCAGTAAGTAGCGATATTCATCATCAGCAGTCATCTGACAAAAGCAGCATAGTCGTTCAGTCCTTGTAACCTTACACCATCTGCCCGTTTCTTTATGATGATTTGTCAGAAAGTAGCGCATTGAGACAATACTTTTACTATCATACCAGACTGTCTACGAATAACGTGTTAACAAAGAGAGACTGTTAACATTCCGATTGTACGTACGTATCGTGTTCAGAACGACATACTGGTTCCATTATCATACCAGACTGACGACAAGTAGCCTGTTAAAAGATGCAGATTATTAATATATCTAACTGACGACATTATCTGTGTGTCCACCACCGAAAGCAGGCGATGTTCACGGCTCTGGCGGCTGACTGTGTAGGAAAACGTATCCACTTTAAGCAAGTTTACTTTATAAATGGATATGTCTATAGAGTAGACAGCGTTGTACGTTGGGCACCGAGAGCATCAATTTGCCTGCTGTTTGTCACAAAATATACATCCTTGCTTAAAAGGGTTCCCGTCTTCTTCTCAGTCGATCTCTAGTCGTCCCTTCAAGACCGGAAGCTATGTGTCTTGTCTCGTGCAAACTACACCAACATCCGGTGAGACGACCAGCAGTCTATAATTTATGCAAATTTATGCTGATATCGATTCGCTGTCTACGATTGAGGAATTGCTTTTATCTGAAAGAGAGACGTGCGGATCAAAGTATTTATTCCGCTGGGTTAAATACTGGGAGCCATCCTGACAAAGAACAGCTTCTGTTGTTTCTTCTTTTTGCTTAAATCGTTTAGCACTTCTGACGCTAGTTAAAGAAACTGGACTCCATCAATCAAGTTCGTGGCAAGTCGATTACCTTGTCGTTCTTTTTTTTTCCTCTTCCGTTTTTAAAGAATTTTATTACAAACACTGTACCGAGGTTCCTTTAAATGTGCTGTACACACGGAACTAGCCATTACAATGCACTGAGTGTTATGGTTCTCTGTCTTCTTTGGTACCGTATTTGAAGTGGCTGAGGAAAAAAATGCACTTTATGCCGTAACTTATTTTGTACGAGCGGCTTTTGATCAAAATTACAATTCACGCCTTCACTGCTGTTTCCATCTTTGTAATTCTGTGTCATACATGGAACACTAAAAGTCCTTAACAATCAGATAATTGCTTTCCCCTGGCATTTTTCTTTCGCTGAGAGTTGATCACCAGGGTAAACATCTCAGGTGTGTTATGTCTTTTTAAAGTTCTGTTTCTTTGTTTATTGTCGTTGCTTGACCTGTCCTTTACCATCATAGTAGCTCAGTACATTGCTTTGTTTTTGTCCTTATAAATGGGTTAATCTGTGTCAACTGACCAAGAGATTATCTTATTTTCGAAGACATTTTAGTTGACCCCATGTTGTCATTTCCTAACAATGGAGCTGTCAAAGCAATCCTTAGCCAGGAGAACAGTAAATATAGTTACACTCATTTGTATCGGTACCCACAGGAGCAAACTTACTGGCAACTAGTATTAGTGACAATCAGTCTTAACGACGAGCACTGTTGATGACAACCACTCTTGCTGACAACCGATTGTAAAGACTAGCAACTGTAATGATATCCACTTGCAATGGCAATCACTCTTAATGGCAACCAACCTTAATGGCAACCAGCATTAATGACAACCATTATTATTGACAGCCACTCTTAATGATTAAGGATTGTAATGACAGCCACTTTTATTAACAACTAGCTGTAAAGGTAATCACTTATAAAGACAACCACTTCTAACGCCAACCAGCATTAATAGCAACCCGTATAATAGACAACCACTTTTACTGACAACCACTCTTAATGACAACCACTCCTAATGGTACCTAATTGTAATGTCAACCTTTAATAACAACAAACGCTTTTAAAGTAATCAGTGGCAACCTTATGTAACGGTTAACGCTGATAATGATAACAACTCTTAATAACAACCACATGGAACGACTACCAAACGGCATGACAACCGCTCTTAATGAGGAGCACCTCTATTAACCTGTCTTACCAGAGATAATAGAATTATAAGAACGACATTACAAACACGTAAACCTGTACATCTTTGCTTTGCGGTGCTTACCAGTGGAAAATGTGTTCTGTAACATACAATGTCTGATTAACAAAATTCTTGTCTTACCTAATCATTAGGATCACACAGAAGAGTGACACGAAAAATGGGCATTCAAAAAGGAATCTAAGCGACGTGTTCTTTTGACCTACCCGGTGAGCAAAAAAATTTTCTAGGTGAGAAAATGTTTCGTATGTGGTAAACATATAATATCATTCCACATTTAAGTGTTCCACATATAAAACTAACAACGAAAATCCAAACTGATATTATTGCTATTTGTATGATTCAAAGACATGAACTCTCCGCGTTATGGCTGAAATTCTGTCGATAATGCGTACAGCCAAAAAGACTAATTGAAAGACATATATACGACTATGGTGAAAACTTTGCGTATAAAAGGTAGAGCATTTTGCCAGTTACTTGCCAGAAGCTGTTAGTTTATGCCTGCCATGAAGTACAAAAAACTCCTTGCTGTTTTATTGCAATTCGATAAAAATTTATATTTTTGCTTCCTTATATTTTGGAAATATCCTGCTCAGGTTTCTGTACTGGTTTCCATATTTCATAAAATCCGAATAAACCCGCGAGATAGCGCTATTCTGTGTCACTGGGACCATGCTAAGTCACAACGGTCACTTAAGGACATGTTTGACAGGCAACCATCAGTGCCATGGGTCATTAAAAGAGCTAATCGCCCCTAAAAACTCATGCACTCAAGAGAACAATGTTGTGATGTGTTCAAGCCGAAGACAGCCGTATTTAACTCTGAGATCAAGCCAGAGGAGACGGACGGTGCCGGTTTTTACACAGAGGCCATAAAACGTAGGCCATAACAGTTATCGCTCCATCCCATTTTGTCAGGATGACCTACACTCCAAGCGTGGATAATACGTCCACGGGGAAGGCTATTGCCAGGCTGCGTGCAACGGGAATTGCAATGGCTTCCAGTGAAATGGCCAATGTGAGCATTTACAAGCCAGAAATACACCCTCTGCAAGTCTAATGTCACGTGAAGCTCATAAACACCTCCGTGATGACACTGTTTAAAAGCACGATAAGGCACTTACATGTCCCTCAGGCTGGGAAAATATTGCTGTAAAGGGATTCCTTTTGTGAATCAGAGAGTAGTCGTGACTATACGGTGTCAGGATGCATGGGTTTGGTATCTTGATGCCTCTGGAGATGTCCACTTTCTTTTCCCGAAAAACGATGCAATGGCGCTGTTATCTTACTTACACTGTGATTCCATTATTTATGGTTTGTCGTTCACCTTACTAATTCCCAGCGTAGGCATATATACATGTATATATGACCACAAGTATTCATGGGTTTAAGTGAGGTGTACCCGATGTTCAAAATTTGTGTGCTGGGTATTCAAATAAGGGTACAGATCCCCCTCCCCCTCCCCCGCACTCCCAGGACATTTTCCCCTCCGGACATTTTTCGTCCTGGACATTTTCCCCTCCTTATATATCTACATGTATATATGATCAGTGGGAAATATAAATATTACCTTCTTAATGAGGTGCCATGTAATGAATAACCCAGGGGATCAAAGTAAGCATTTTTTTTATATAATCTCAAAATTCTTATATTTTTCTTCATACGGGGAAGATTTAAGGCCTCTGTAGCCTGTCAGGGGGTCAAAACAGTCGATTTTTTATTTTTATATATTCATAAAATTGACTTAGTTGTCTTTATATGGTGAAGATATTATGTTGATAATCAAAGAGGACTTCCCATAAAAATGCTGGGTGTCCTCAGATGAAAGGAAGATATGCACGTTTATGGTATGTAAAACTATTCAATGAAGCTGTACAGTGAAGAAAAAAGTGAGAAAAGTATAGTGGACAGAAGAAACAATGTTGTGATAAAAGCTTAATGATTAGACCTGTGTTCTTTAGAATTTGGAATAAGCTGTGACAAGTCATTAATCTTTATACTTACTAGGCTAATCAGTTCTCTGTCAACGGATTAACCCAAGAGCCAAGTATGCTGGCTACAGTCATTTCATTTGCATTGCTTGTTGTTGGAAATAATGAAACATCTAATCATCATGAATCAATTCTCCGTATATTTTGTCTACTGTCCTTTTCCCATATAAGGCCTGCGTTGTACCGACTGATTGTCTTACAAAGTGTTGCTTTAATTGAATTGAACGCCACACATGAAAAGAACTGATGCAAGTTTTTGCAAAAACTTGCCACTTTGTAAATGTTTTAAATGTTTCAATGATTAAGATCCACTCTGACAATGGATAAAGGAGGAGGGACCACAGAAGATTTTGTTCACATATGGGGAGGGGAAGGTGCCCAGGAGAGGAAAATGTCCAGAAGGAAAAATGTCTGGTGGGGGGGATGTCCAGGGGGGAGATGATCTGGGGGGGGAGGGGGTAATGTCCTAACGTCCAAGTTTTGCAGATTCCCTTATAAGGATTGACTGCGTCAAAACCCAATCCTTCATGTGCATTGAATGTATTATGTGTAATGCATGCATATGAAATAAGGTACATTTTGAATATTCAGAACTCTAGAAACCGCGATTCAAAGAGGTAGTGGTATGGCGGTCAATGGTATGACACACCCCGTGTGGGTTGGTTGTCAAGGCCATAACACACGGCATATGAATTGGCTGTCAATGGTATGACACACAGGGTGTGGATTTGTGCCAATGGTATGACACAGGCTGTAGCGCTGACGAGACGCTATATACCATAATCCGCGGCGGAGAGCAGGAAAGAGAGACTGCGCTTAAAAGCAAAAGGCTTTCCTAGAAAAAGCGTGTTGTCTTAGGTGATGTTCGCTAAAAGCGTTTTGTGTCCTACGCCATGATGAAGATGCAAGCCGTTTTCAGTGACATTAAGCGTCTTGTACTCGACTAAATTGCCTTCCAAGGACAACCCCTCCGTGGTTGCCAAAGATAGTAACACGTCGATCATGAGAAGGATGAATCTGTAAACTGTCGTCCTGCTGTCGAGCGACGGATGAGTCTCAACCTCGCCTCAAAGTTAAACGGTTTGCATCTCATTTTCAGCACAGGGTGTGGATTAGCAATGGTATGACACACGTGATGTGGATTGGTTGGCAATGACAAACATGGATTGGTTGTCAATGGTGAGTGAGTGCTTGGGGTTTAACGTCGTACTCAACAATTTTTCAGTCATATGACGACGAAGGAATCAGTAGGATGCATGTACGTGTAATGTGCCTCCTTGTGTTGCAGGACGGATTTCCACCGCTCTTTTATTTAGTGCTGCTTCCATGAGACGACTTACCGAAGGCAAGTAAGTCTTGCCCCGCCCGAGCCATTATGCTGATACGGTTGTACTATCCCCTTCATGCTGAACGCCAGGCGAGGAAGCTACAACTTCCTCTTTTAAAGTCTTAGGTGTGACTCGATCAAGGATTGATCTTGGATCTACCGGTCCCGAAGCGGACGCTCTACCAACCAGCTATCCGGGCGGGTCGGTTGTCACTGGTATGACACACGGGGTGTGGATTGGCGGTCAATGGTATGACACACGGGGTGTGGATTGGTTGTCAATGCCATGGCACACGGGGTATGGATTGGCTGTGAATGGTATGACACGAGGTTTGTGGATTGGTTGTCAATGCCATGACACACGGGGTGTGGATTGGTTGTCAATGCCATAACACACGGGGTGTGGATTGGCTGCCAATGGTATGACAGACGGGGTATGGATTGGTTGTCAATGCTGTGACACACGGGGTGTGGATTGGTTGTCAATGGTATGACACACGGGGTGTGGATTGGTTGTCAATGGTATGACACAAGGGGTCTGAATTGGCTGTCAGTGCTGTGACACAAGGAAGAGGGGGGGGGGGGGATGAATGATGACTATTGTAAGGAATATGTAATAATTAGTTTACTCAAAGCAACCCGGATTCTTCCACACACAACCCAAAACTCACCGCCCTCGTATATACCCCGGGGCAAAAACACGGCCATCTGCACTCTGCTGAGAGACAAACAAATTTAGCAGCAGGGAGAATGAATGAACTTGACCTACATACATGTAGATGTAATTCACAGAATGCACCATAAGACCATAAGTAAATTAGGGATTATCTTAGCAGATTAGGGATTATTGAAACAGATTAAGGATTATCTAAGAATGAAACATTTAATGTGCCATAAACAAAATAACGTTACTTGCATATTGAGTATTTACTGGTTTTGGTACATGTAGCGTTGTCGGATTCCAGTATTGCATGCTAGTAATATTAATAAACCTTTCCTTTCCCATACGATGTATAGATACATTGCAGGCATCGAAAAAGGGGACATTTCAATGGATTAACAAACAAATGTATTCAACGCAATTCTCCAGTGCAGTTAACTGTGTTCGAACGAAAATTTACCAACCCTAACCGTTGGCTAAATATGTGTGCCAGCATTCCATTACTGGTTACGTTAACACGCAGGCGTCAGCTTGTAACAAACTGTCATTTTATCACACCCAAGCCGAGTATAACAAGCCCGATCAGGGGCTGGTCGATTTGTCTTTTGGGGAAGCGACTGAAATTAGCGGATTTTTTGATGGAATCAATTCCCTTAGGCTGTAGCGCTAAGACGAGACGCTAAATACCATAGCCCGCGGCGGAGAGCAGGAAAGAGAGACTGCGCTTAAAAGCAAAAGGCTTTTCTAGAAAAAGCGTGTTGTCTTAGGTGATGTTCGCTAAAAGCAGTTTGTGTCCTACGCCATGATGAAGAGTGTAAGCCGTTTTCAGTGACACTAAGCGTCTTGTACTCGACTAAATTGCCTTCCAAGGACAACCCCTCCGTGGTTGCCAAACATAGTAACACTTCGATCATGAGAAGGACGAATCTGTAAACTGTCGTCCTGCTGTCGAGCGACGGATGAGTCTCGCCCTCACCTCAAAGTTAAACGATTTGCATCTCATTTTCAGCACTGACTGCGTCCTGGGTTTGTCCGACGGGGAGCATGTTGGTTCTCTCTCCGTGCGGCCTTTTGACAGTGTGGCAACAGGAGATCGACAGCAATCTTTATTTCAAAATCCATTTGGAAAATATTCAAGGTCTACGAGCTAGAAATTTTTACAAGATGCCTTCCCTGTCGACTGCTTCTCTGGCATCACCGAAAAAAATAATTTTTCAAGATGTTACCACTTTTCTTAACATATTCGTTCAGTGAATTGTTTCTATGTTGTTTTGAAAATAGGTCTTGCAATTGTCAATTCGAAATCCCTTTGATGGACTATGAGTGGTATACGAATGTTTTACTCGATGCTTTGATTTTAATGTATAATTTTTTTTGTATAAACGGTTTCTTTGTATACCAGGCTTTAGTAACTCACAATGGTCTTCTCGGTCGAACTCCCAGCTCCAAATAGCGAAGACCAGGAAGAAAGCGGAACAATGTAACTAAAGACATACTACATAGACAGTAAAATTTACCTCAGGTAGAGTTTTATTCTGACTTATTATGTAAATGTTTAGATAACAGCGACTTGAACATCCCCTACCATCATGGCTGAGTTACAAATAGCGAAGGCAGTGTGATAGTTGGAAAATGGTCACACGTAACTGATGAAATACGGTCTCTTGTCATTTTACCCCAGTTCAGGTTTTGTTCAGAGTTACGGCGTAAATGTTTAAATAGTATAGCAAATTGTACGCCCCTTAGCATCATGGGTGAGGCAGAATTACGTAAAGGACAGAATGCAGTGACGTTAACCGCAATTTATTATACGTCACTGGTGTAGAAACACCCAATCTTGTGGTCATCACATTTAACATATAATAACATTAAAACAATACTAAACTCACATTTTGCTAAACAATTTGTTTCTTTTCCATCAATACAAGGTGAATTTCAACATAATTTTTATCAAATCAAGGCCGTGACATACAGATCGCCGTGTCCACAAACATAAATCATGTCAACTTGATTGATAAACTTACAAGAAACGAGACAAAATAGGCAAATATGAAAGTGTCTGATATTGTGATTGCAAAACCAACAATCACTGGTGAAGGAAATGACATCATTCGCCTTTCAGTTAAGAAAGAAGAGACGTCATAGTGACCTTAATGCACGCCAACAAAGCAACCGTTTTGCGTAAATTATAGGATGACACATGGCTATGTATTTAAGCAAGCCTGGTGTCAGTGGTGACTTGAAACTGAAATGAACGATTTTTTCCTCTCAGAGAGCAAAGCAGCATTTCCTTTTTCCCCAGTAACCGCGTTTAACGAGATGCCTCAAGCGTTATAACAGTAAACGTACGGGATTAAACACGTCTGGAGACGAAATTAGTTTCACAGTTCCCAGTCCACTGAGTGCTCTCCGACTGGAGAAATCCTTGTTTTGTGTAATTAAACAACGCTTAAGGAACATACCGTTGTCTAATGGCTGGCGCTAATAGCTGGCGACACACGAGGTCCCTCTTCGAACCCTGCCTTGGACACGCTGGGAATTCGAACATACTCCGGCTCTCATTGGTTAAGGGTGTTTGGTGACAATAAGGTCGAGAAGAAATTAGCGTGGTCGTTTACGCAATCTGACTCTCCTTGATCACCATATGTGGTTTCGTCAAGTTTTTCTTTTCTTTTGTTCGCGGCACAACTTTGTTACACTCAGCTGTGTATTGATTTATTGACCTTATCGGTGTTTTACTCCGTATGGTATGAGAAGAAGCCAGTATGAGATGGATTTGATCTAATTGCCACTGCATTGGTACCCCTGAGTCATTGTACCTGGGTCAATGCGCCGCGCTGGCACGCTAATTACCTCGGCCACAGAGACACCCAAAGGTATTTTGTAGCACTGAGCAGTGACCTTATTCACACCACAAACTGTGTGAGAAGGCTTCCTTCACGAGATGTCTAAAATCTCTGGCGCAATGCCTTACTTTGATAGCAATCCACCCACATTGATCCTCTTTGTTATGCAAGGATTTCAACCAACGTCACAAGTTATTACTCCAAAATCCGATGTGTCAAAATCATTCCATCAAACGCCTTCACTGTATGTTTACATTTTACAATGCGTGTTTTTCGCCTCTAAGTAAATATGAACCAGAATCAGCTTCATAACTGTGTGTTACTTTGCTTAGCCCAGGGACAAGGGAGGTATATTCATCATGTTAAATTGCCCCGTTGCTTATATGAACAGTTGCAATCAAATCCCACCTATGATAAATACTTCGAGCATCGACAACTGATATACTAGCATGGTACACGATTTCATTCATTCGCCTCGAATCTTCACTAGGTCTTTCCAGCCTCATTGAAAAGAGTTCACTGGTTCTTTTTGCATACATCCGTCCTAATTAACTTTTTTAGTTCTTTGGTGGTTTGTGTTTAACGTCGTCTTGGATATTTGGATTGTAATTATTAAACAGTCACGTCCATATTGGCTTGTATACAAATGTCAGTTTCGACCCATAAATCTCTGGAGATGTCTACGACCCTAGTAGCCTCGGCGCTCGTGGGGCTATTTGAGAAGCCCATTTTCGTTGAAAAGCGTGTGCTTTATACGGCGTGCGAACCCGATCGTTACGCGTTTTAAAGGTATGACGCCAAGGCTTGGTAATTTACCCAGGACGCACCACATGTCTTCACCCATAAACCTCACTGTCATGGCATGGGGGAAAGAGCCTTAACCGTGGCGTCAAAAAATGCCAATAAAAATGTAAACAAATGTATAAATGTTTAAATCTGAACTTGAACTAATTTAATAGTACCCATGGAGTTGTGTTTCTAAGATTGTTCACATTTGTCATTAATCTTACTACTTGTGTTGCAATATGTGTTTTGTTGCAATATGTGTTTTGTTGCAATATGTGTTTTGTTGCAATATGTGTTTTGTTGCAATATGTGTTTTGTTGCAATATGTGTTTTGTTGCAATATGTGTTTTGTTGCAATATGCGTTTTGTTGCAATATGTGTTTCGCGGAAAACGGTTGTAAGTGCTTTGGTGGCAATGAAAATGTCGCCTTAACCAATCAAGAATATAAACTTTGAAAATTAAAAAAAAGACAAATGAACAGAAAAGCAGATGTGTAGAATAATGTTGGGAAAACATAAGAACGCCTAATTGGCTCTACACACAGCCAGACAGGAAAGCAAAGAAACCTGTGGTGAACGAATTACTTACTGACCTCTGGGACACGTTGGTAACGACTTTATTTCCCTGTAGAGGCGTTAAGTTTTCACATTAGGAACTGTCTACCATCAGACGTTGGGATACATCTCCGTCTGCCAGTTAAAACACGATGCTACATGTCACAGCAACAAGAACGTTAGTTAGCGCTTTGGGTTAGAACCCATTTGGAGGTAGAATCGATTTACCGGTTTGAGAAACCACTGAATCAATTTACCTTGAGTTAAATCGGCCTTTGGTGTGTCTGATCAACCTCATTATATAGCAAAAACACTACACTTTACTTATCCAGGGCAGTAACTACAGGGAAAACAGCAAAACGTGTATTCCCGTGCAAACTAAACTGAATTGTATACTTTAACTAAATGCTACATGTCACGTTAACGTCAGCCATTTGGGTACGGTATACAATAATTGTGGTGGGAAAACGGAAAACTGCATGAGAAAGGACGCTGAAAGGCATTGGATTACGCCGGGCACTCGTGTAAATATATAAAGTACCCCAAGCGTCCACAACAATCAATAATGGACGCCCCGGGTAAATAACCGCATGGACAATCCCCAAAAACAATTTCAACACAGACCACCAAAGAACTAAGGACAGTTAATAAAGTACAGAATTAGGACGGAATGATGCTAAGTGACACAGTTAACAGTTTTCAAGTAAATGAAAGCAAAGAACGTTATAAGTGAATGAATTAGTCAGTGAATAACTACCCAAATTGTATATAAACTGTCGATAATCCAAATATGTATCTCAGATGGTCCTTGATTGCAACACGTCATATATTCAAAGTTGAGATCCAGTTCACCAAGATGATTATACTATTAATTAAGCAACCTTACACACCATTGTGAAACACACTACCAAAGATTATTGACAAGAGATGTATTATCATTGTAAAACTTAACAAACTGTGAATGAAGGTGTTTTGATGGCACAACCTTAACATACCAGATATTGCAGTAATAGGTTGTGACGTTGACCGAACTTGTCACTAACACAAATGATATAGCAAATGTACAAGGCCACCTATGCACACGCCATATACATTTATTTATTTATTTGTTTATCCGGTTGGTGTTTTACGCCGCACTCAAGAATGTTTCACTTATACCATGGGAGCCAGCATTATGGTGGGAGGAAACCAGGCAGACACCCGGGGAAACGAGTGTGGATAATTTGCAATGTGAAGATTAACGAAATCCTTCTTCTCGTAAAGTCGGTCTGAAAGGTAACCGTTTTCGTCTCTGCGAAAATACAAGTCCAGATAAGATGTACCATCTGAAGAGTCTGTAGTTTCCTGTAAAACTGGCGGAGGTTCACATACATCTGTTACAGCCTTTGCAATATGTGTACTGTTTACAGCTAGGATATAATCTATATATGCTTTATGAATGACGAAGACGAAGCCTGACAAAGATTACTCTTTTATGATGTCTTCATATAGTCGTACTCAGGCTGGTGTTAACATCAATCAAAGAATACAAAAAAAATCAGTTTTTTGTTTGACAAAAATGTAAATATAATGATATTCACATTAAGGTACCAATTTGTAAATATACAAATTCTCAAAATTAGACGAACACCATCTTTAAATATTGCATTATATTTTTTCTTGAGCTTATGGGTCAGTCTCTGACGTACATTTTC
This sequence comes from Liolophura sinensis, assembly GCF_032854445.1. Lineage (NCBI taxonomy): Eukaryota > Metazoa > Mollusca > Polyplacophora > Chitonida > Chitonidae > Liolophura > Liolophura sinensis. Next base: position 1,914,055 of record NC_088296.1, on the reverse strand, counting down.
CCCATCTGTGTATGATATAGCCTGCACTGTACCTCAGTCGAGCGTTCTTGAGGCTGCGGTTAGTTCAGTGTCATTGTACACAGAGTATACATTCTGGAAATATGTATCGCTGTTGTGAACATGTACTTTAAGATCAAACCTTTTAGAATTTTTATTACGTTAGTGGAAAATCATGATCGACGGAGTTGTGGAGCATCTCAGTCATTTACTCAAGCCCATTTGAGAGCTGTCACATTTACTCACATTCACTGTGAAGGAATTTGCTGGGTTTGGAGATATCGGCTTTCACGCCATTCGACATTCGTCATTTGTATTCCACTTTCTGTACTTAGCACTTCGTGAGCTTGTGTTTCGGCACTTGTTAATTTTTGTGACATTACTTCGGAGCTTGTATCGCTCATTGTTTCTATGCGCGATCACGTACATTTCATCCCAGGTTACCCTGAAAGTGACTTTATGTATATTTTCGAGGAGTGAAACAAACATCGACAGCTCGACATCACGGACGCTACTGTCAACCAGTCTGCCCTGAGAAGTTACACCTTCACGAGCAGTTGGAGATCAACCATCGTCAGCGTGTTGTGCCCACTACAGATTGTCACTTATCGGATTGCCATCAGTTTATTGAGGAATTCATCTTAACTGTGGATTTTATGTTTCCTTGGACTGACTCGATTTTGGAAGCCTGAATGATTCATCCGAATTTGGACGCCGTCATTAGTAAGAGACTATATAGTTTTGTAATTATTTGTATTGTTTTGTACATTATTGTCTGCTGTATTGTGTGTCTATTTTTGTTCAAATATAAGCATTGAGCATATTCAAGCGTCTTCATGTTTCTTTGTTTGATCTTGATCTTAATGTCGTGTATGGTGCTTGGATCCTATCGCTCTCAAAACCTTCAGGGATATCATGAGGTCCAGTTTACGCGGGTGCTGTTGCCCTCTTGTATAATGTTGATTTGGTAATTCTTGGCGTGCTTCTGCCAATTTGATTCCTTACAGGGGGCTTCATCTGACGCGTGAACGTCAGTCGATATGGTGGACATGTCAACTAGCTAACAAGGTGCTCTATAGCCAGTACTCGTTGCGAGCTCAGCATTCATTTCGTAAATCGCCACGCGTTTCTTTTAGTATTATTCAATACTCTTTTGGTGTGATCGTTAAGCCTGAGAGCAGGATAACGTAAGCTGATACAGAGACAAGATTACACCCAGCCAATAAAACGTCTTCTAACCTAGAACATGTGTGGAATTTATCGTTGAATTGGAAAATCGAGACACGTTTCTTGTTACATTATTTGAAACTTAAAGCGCATCGATACATTTGAGAACGGGAAGAATTTAATTCTAACGAATATTGGAATGAGATGGATCTGACTGTTGAGAGAGCTCCAGATCTGGTCATTGTTTCCGCTTGACAACCATTGGGGGTAGCAAGCGAGAACACGTATCTGTTGTCCTTTCTGTGTTCGCGATATTCCAGGCATTTCCTCGTTGCGTCATTGGGCTATGGCTACATGCTAAGAACAATGGCAAAATCAGGAATGTGTACTAGAAAGCATAAATCCTTAGTGCCTATAATACACTGTAAAAAATATCTAATTTATGTCAAGTTAAATCAAGACATGTGTTGTTATATCGTATTCCTGTGGATACAATTTAACCTTTATATGACATGCATGCAGATTTAAATTTCCGGAACAAGACCCATAACAACTAAATGGGAAATCGTTCCCATGTCGCTTAGGCCGATTATCAACCTGATCACAGTGACAGGCTTTCTGCGAAATGACGCGAGAGTTTCCCCGATACGCGGTTGAAGTTGTTATATAATGGGTGTAGCCGAAGGACCACCTGACATATTCCGTACTAACCATAACTCTACTGTGTTATTTTAATACAAGGGCCATTGCCTTTTGCCGTCAGATCTATAATAAAAAGTTTCGTTTTGAACAACTTTTGTCTAATATATGCAGTCGTGATTACATGACTGGGCCTTTCTGGAACGCTTAATCAGAATAAACGAATGGATGATTGGGGTTTAACGCCATACTTCACGTTTTTCAGTCCTTTATTGACGATGAGTTTCAAGTGTCTGTACATGTACGGCGTCTTCTTGTGGCATGGCGACTCCATGACGTATCATGTCGAAGACACCAGGCATGACACACCACACAGTCACACGGAGTATACTGACACCTTGCCAGCCATTCCTGTCTCCTTGCTCTGACGTCTTACTGCTTTAAACACCAAGCGAGGCAGCAACAAGTACCATTTTCAAAGTCTCCCGACTTCGAGGCGGGCGTTCTAGCCATTGGACCACCGAAACTGTCGCCGCTTAGTAAGAAAGTGAAATGATCAACTGGGATTTTTTGGTCCCAAAATAATTTTTGTGCGGTTTAACTATTTTCTTTGTAGCTCGTGTTAAGCACAAAAAATGGTTATTCAAAAACATTTTTACGAATCAAACTTCTGATTGCATGTTCAAACCGGATTGTAAGCCGCGCATGTTACCTCTACATCATGCGGTACAACGCGTTGACAGTATTAACATGGTGTGGGGAATAAATATATAGCTCCTGTGACCCTAGCAAGTCTTTCCATCAGTTTTATTTCTTAAAAAATAATTGGGTGAACCAATATAATAATTAGGTATAATTTACAACACTCTGGATGATATCATATATACACAATTAAGCTCGGTTCACGTAATCACATTTGTATTTTGATAGAAGTTTTCATAAATAGGAAGCCTTAAACTTCCAAAATGTGCATTTCACCTTACTTTTAGTTTTTCATGAAAACAAACCAATTTTGTACAGTAATCATACTTCAGAAGAGGGTAAGTCTTTCCTATTTTACTGCGTGAAAAGTTACACCTCACTACTGCACTAGTAGGGAAAATTTCCAGGCTAGCTGCAAGGTGTCTTTTCCAAGTTCTTTTCAAACTTTATTCCTTGAAAAAGCTAACCAATTAAGACTACTTTCCTGTTGGGAACAGCAGTATTTAATACGCAAATAGTCTAACCTTTTTTCATTTGCACAAAAGTTAGATTTGTGTCTATGCTGATGACAATTCTCCTGTTCTCTTATAAATTACAAGAAAAATATGACCCATATGCGGCCACAAGATGCTACGTGTGCGCATTAGAAATGCTCTCTACGACCTTGAACAAGAAATTGATCCTACCCAACAACAACAACAACGCTGACCTCCCGCAGAGCTGTTCAAAGCAGATAATAACATACTTTTCTCACAGACTTGACTACTTTCCCCTGAACTGAGATGTTTGTACTACTTTTATGTGGGCAACCTAGTCACGCCACGTGGACTTCGTGAAGAACGTCCTGAAAAGAACTGTCTATAGCTGTTGCAGTAAGACGGAACTTCAGCCAACACTTTGCTAATGGAGACTTACAATACAATGTTTTCCAGATACCATAATAAAGAGACATACCATTGCAGCGTACCATATTTACTAACCACTGTATTATCGTCTGCTGTACTAATGTGTGTCCCAGAGCTCCAAGGTGTTGTAAAGTGTACAAGATACCCTGGCAGCCATTTTAATAGGTACAGAATCACGTTGTAAGATATGTGCGTGTTACAGTCAAACCGAAAAACGACGGTGCGACAGCGCAAGCAGACGTTAAACTGCTGTCTTGACTTTGTAATTCCAAGACTGCGTAATATTATAGCACCATTTAAAAGCCGCGCGTTTATGAGTTCTACAAGTAAATGAAAACAAAACGAGATTTTAACTGGGAACGACGAACTTTTTGCAATACATAACATGTTCTGTGGAATGTCGACGAGTTTACTTTGAATGAGGACTGATTTAAACCACGTGCAAATGATCAATATAGGCTACTGACGAAGTAGGCGCGCATAAATGATAGAAACTGTTCTTTTGTACAAAAATCGGTTGTGTGAGTCTCGGAAAATGCAGGATCGAGGTAGCGTACTTCACACATTCAATAGTGATTATGTTAGTGATTATTCTATTCGTCGGGTAGTTTCAAAACCTTCAATCTTGAAAAAAAGATTGTAGGTATACGAATTCTGCTTAACGCATAGTTTCTAACGGAACGTGTAATTTGCTTCTAGTTTTACATTTACATGAACACGTCAGATCAAACACCCTCTCATCAGACAATGGCCGTAGTTTTTATAGCCTATCAACCCTAACCCTAAAGCCGTATGGTTATAGGGTCAGTGATAGAAAGAGTAAATAAAGCCCTGACTGAGGTCAGTTGACAAGAGGGCAAGAGGCCGTATTTCGCCAGTTACGTGTGACCATTTGCCAGCTATCACACTGTCGTCACTGCTCTGGATTTATTCTGTAGCACGTAGGTGTTTTATTATACCAACTTTTACCGCATTGCATTCCTTTTTATTTGAACTTCAAAAGTGCACAATGCGTCAGGGACGAATTCCATAAAAGAGAGTGATATATTTACAGAAGGGCTGCACATCGCCCTCGTGTCTGGAGACTGGCGTGAAATATCTGGCCCAAACTGAATACGTGCAGGGTGAATCTCCAATAATGCAACAATATTCCGCTGCATTTTGGGACAAAAAACTAATGAACGTTCGAGACTAGTTGTTTCATTTCACCTCTTTTAATTACAAGGGAAGACTGACAGTAAATCAACTACACCTCCACAGAGGTGACCGGAGGTCGTTTCTCCGACACGTTCCGGATTACCTCCGCTCACTTCCGCTTACAAATATTCCCCAAGGGAAATAATCCTGGCTATTCTCGATTAGTGACAAAATCTTACGGCTGTGTCTGAACATAATCTTACATTAGGGAGGTGGGTTTGTATCCACGGCTGAAAAAGGAATGGGTAAATATCAGTATTACCATACGTTAACAGAGAAAAGAATGCCAACACATGTGGTACAACTCTAGTTACGTATACAGTCTAGCGGGTACTGCCATACTACCGTAAAGGCAGCAATACATGCACGTTGTGTCTCTCATTGAAATGCACTTGCAAGTGTTTCCTTATTTGACGTTGATAAAAGGCTAAACATGTATCTGACATTTTCGGCAAATCCATATTTGATAAACATATCCATTATTTTCCATTTACCGAGAATACAACAAATTGCTGCATTTTATTAAATATGGGATTCGGACTGTGCTATTTCTATTGTTAAAATAATTATAAAATCTGAAAAGTTATAACGCCTACGCTTTTAGGAAATTTTCGGAACATCAACACTTGGACAAAAGAAGTTTGTGAAAGATTTTTGGCAATACCATAAACAAAATGACTTCTGTAACGTTTTAATTAAAATTATTTCCCATACATTCTAAGGATATATATCAAGTATAAAAAAAAACGTTGTCCTGATCAGTTAAGTTTTCGTTGAAATCCAAAATACCACAGTTGTCAGAAATTAATGTATTGGAAGAAATAAATCTATGTACAGACCAATCCGCCCTTCACCACGCCCGTGATATACTAAGTTGTCTAAATCTGCAGACGTACCAGCGAGATCAATACGAAGATTTGAACCAATATTATTTCTACTGCTGAACTTAACATCGATGAATCATCTGGGTATAATGCATAATAAAAATTGCTGACAAAGCATTTTCTTTTGGAAAGACTTGGTCAAAGAAAGCAGGCGATTTTAAGAACCAATTCAAGAAGCTTTATTTCGTGGAGTATAAGACAGGACTGGTCATTTGCACAAACAGATGAAGTCTAAACCGAACGTGGGACTTTGATTCAGACAGTTTTGATCCTGCTAACTCCCTAGATACTGTCCTCCAGGTGGTCATCTGATCGTTCAGAACGGACGTACTGAAAGCTTAAAGCACGAAATTTGTCTAGTCTGCATCCGACATCACAACTTTCTGGTCTCTGGAGGAACAAGAAAAATATCATGACGTTGATTTCATCCATGAGGGTCAGCAAACGCAGATTTGGGGCTTTGTCAAGAATGACTTAAGTCAGTGTGTCTCTCTGCCTTCCAGTATAACTAAGGATTACTGGGCTGAGTGATTCATTTTCCTCATTGGCCAAAGGCCACTTTCAGAGAAGGAATGTAAGCCTAAGCTGACTATAAATCACCGAAATCGTGATTGTAGATCCGACTCCTAAATGGCATCATCTCGAACGGTGGAAACGTAAACAAAAATTATAGACTTTAGTTATTTCAAATTCGCGCGATTCAGTTCTCTCTGAATGATCTTGGGTGTCTTTTTAAGAAAAACTTTTTGACAGCTGCATTCTGCGTTATTGTGGTATCATGATCTCTTGAAAAGGAAAGGCAATAAAACATTACTGATTCGTACAATTCCTTATTATGTAAACTTTACTGAAAAGTACGAGAAAAAAAGTTCCCTACGATAACGATCATATCTTAGAAAAGTTGGTCACCCAATCAAATCTGCTTTTGTATAAAGCAAAGATGTTTATTTCGAAGAATTCTTTCCTGAAGTCAATTTTTCTTTCAGTAAAATGCAGATTTTGTCACAGTAAGTAACAACAAGTCAAGTGCATTTTGCATTTTGTGACGATTCCATATTTGGCCATCCTAGTGGAATGTTGAAATGTATAAATGTACCCTAATTCGAAAAAAAGACATCAAAGAGATGTCACTATTGTGACAAACAGAGGGGAAAAATTATCAAAAAATATCAATGGTGGAATATAGAGATCAAAGCAAAAAATTGCATACCAGACGTCAAACCAAACGGGATTTACGGGTCAATAATCGTAAGGCCAACTCCCGAAACAACGTTCAACACAAACTACCAAACAAGAAGTTATATAAAGTACGAAATTAGGACGTACTCACCAAAGCACAAAGAAAGTATACAATGCTTATGTATGTATGCTTGGGGTTTAACGTCGTACTTTACTCAGTCCTGTGACGACAAGGAGTCATTAGGTCTATATATATACTCACCAAAGCACAAAGAAAGTATACAATGCTTATGTATGTATGCTTGGGGTTTAACGTCGTACTTTACTCAGTCCTATGACGACAAGGAGTCATTATATATATATATATATATATATATATATATATATATATATATATATATATATATATATATATATATATATATATATATATATATATATATATATATACTGATTCTGAAAGACCCTGAAAGAGGGAGTTGTTATGCCCTCGCTTCTCGCACTAAGGGGGCAGTGCGCTAGCGCAGCGTAATGACCCAGGAGTCTCTCACCAATGCGGTGGCTGTGAGTTCAAGTCCAGCTCATGCTGGCGTCCTCTACGGCCGTACGTGGGAAGGTCTGACAGCGATCTGAAGATGGTCGTGGGTTTCCCCCGGGCTCTGCCCGGTTTCCATCCACCATAATGCTGGCCGCCGTCGGGGTAAGTGAAATATTCTTGAGTACGGCGTTAAATACCAATCAAATAAATAAATAAATAAATACTTGCCCTCGGTAAGTCGTCTCAATAGAATATGAAAGAGCGGTGGAAATCCGTCCTGTCACAAGGAGGCACATTACAAGCACTCTAAGGATTCCTTCGTCGTCATATAACCGAAAAATTGTCATATGACGCCATATGACTTAAAGAGTGCGACGTTAAACCCCAATTTCTCACTGACTCACTCACCAGACATGACACCGGGCCAACCAGTCCTGTTCCTTGTTTTAAACTCCCAGTACTGAGCGCCAAGCGAGACACCAGCGACCGTTTTCTTTTTTCTTTTTTTTTTCTTTTTTTTGGAAAGCCTTTGGCTCAACGCGAATGAATGAAATGAGTATTAGCATATATAACGATTAACTGCTTCATTAGTTTAATATACTGATAATTACATCCATGTTTTTTTAGCAATCCACATCACTTAGGTGTTATATACATAATCTGATACCGTGTCCATTTTATTGATTACTGGTAAATTACATGCAGTGCAGCAGTTCGGAACATATTGGCCTTATAACACAGTTACTTGTTGCCCAACCCTCTTCCTGACCGGAAAATTCACGCCTCATCTCATCAGTCCGAGTCCAATGATGCTGAAGTTGTTTGCTTCAGCTGCAGATATGTCACGAATCTAGGCGCAACAATCTGCACTTAGATCCCCCAGCGTCGAGTTCAGCACGTCCAGATTCGATCTCCTTGTCTTACATTCATAGCCCCTCCCCGAGGAAATCACAGATCGTGTCGCGGATTACCAGTTAACGGCATGTCTGCCAAACCTGGAGCCGGTTAACTCGGAGCCATAATGTAAGGTTAACAGCATTTGGGGTGTTTTAGAAGATGGTAGTCTCCACATTTAAGAAGAAAATTGTACAGTTGTATGACTCTTGGAAACGACGAAAAAACCGATACAGACGGTTTTATCATAGGTCATTCAAAGCGTAAGAAATGGCATCAATTCCTGACCAAAAAGAATTGTATTTATTTATTTGATTGGCGTTTTACACCACACTCAAGAATATTTCATTTATACGACGACGGCCAGCATTATGGTGGGAAGAAAACGGGCAGAGCCCGGGGGAAACCCACAATTACCCACAGGTTACTATCAGACCTTCCCATTTACGGCCGGAGAGGAAGCCAACATAAACTGGACCTGAACTCATAACGACCGCATTGGTGAGAGACTCCTGGGTTATTACGCTGCGCTATCGCGCTAACCAGGTGAGCCACGGAGGCTCCAAAAGGATAGGTGACAATAACGTTGAAAGTACATGAAAATTAACGTCTAATAAATTTCTGTCTACATCACTGCATAAATCCGCTTATGTCATAAGGCTGTAGAGAGTGTCTATGTTGCTACCATCTAATCATTTCAAAGTGTCTTTATTATCACTAACAGACCTAAAATACCAACTGCTCATGTATTTGCGCCTTCATTTCTCCGGACGCCTAGCGGAATTCGACACAACTATGTGTATGGAATGGAGTTTCCCCCATGTTGTTTGGTAGGAGATTATTTCCGTAGTGAAAATTTTCTCTCTGATCTAAATACACCATTCTGTATGCAGTAAGCAGGAAGAACCGAAGAATCCCACCACCAGCCGCTAGGGAGGATCCGTCTCGAAGTCGGGAGACTTTGAGGGCTCAAAACCGGGTTTGATCATATCAAAAATACTACCGGTTGATGTCTCCTACCACTAAGAGAACAGATCATGGAAACAAAAGTGGTTGGCTCGGAATATAATACGAATGGGTAGCAGATCAAGTCTGGTGCCCTAGCCATGATTCTTCAGTGGCGGCAGCGTTTTGGCCGCACGGACTCGTCCTGCCACATAGTCTTTGTATATACACCAAAGTACTCGTCGTCGTCATCTGACTGCAAAGTTGTTGAGTGTGACGTTAAAGATCCCAAGCATACATGTATATATTTATATTACTTTTTAACTGCTTGAACCATTCCCCACGTGTTTATAGATTACCTGCTTTTGCTTGAAATCCCCATCCTGTTGATGGTTTGCTTTCTGCGTGACCCGAGTTAGCCTTTGCATGCTCTAGATTACCTGTTATTTGTATATCTATCAACTGTTTATCGACGCTCTCATCCATGTTGTTGTTTTGTTTTGGCGTGAATCATTCTAATCATTGTAATGGATGGAACGATAACTACCTTATATCTGTCTCTCCGCCCGTCCGTCCGTCCTTCCGTCAGTCTGTCTGTCTGTCCGTCTGTTAATTATTGCATAGGTGTTTTACGCAAGCGTATAATAATGTTTCACCGGTACGACGGCGACCAGCATTATGGTGGGGAAGAAACCGGGCTGTGCTCGCGAGAAGGCCAGGACCATCCTCAGGGTCCTGGAAGACATTCCACATAGGACCGGCAGGGAAAGTCGCCATCAGCTGGACTCACACCGTTCGCATTGGTGAGAGACTACCAAGTCAATACAATACCCCAGCACTTTAACCACTCGGACTATTTTCTCATTGTACTCTCTGCGTCTGTCAGGCATTAAGGATTTCAAGTGAGCATATGCTTATCTTCTGTTATGAATATGTATGGATATATCAGCTGCATACCAGACACGCAGTCTACGCCGTGCTACCCAGCCAGCCCTCAAACATTTAGCAATTCATCAAGAGACCACAGCCAATTCTTAGAGTATAAGAGCATTGGTGTCAGGGCTGGTATGGACATAACGCCTTTCCTGAACTTCTCACAACGTCTCACAAGCAGGGAACAGTAACACCTCTGGAGAGATACGGAGTAGCTGGGTTCAGCACGCAATAATGTTCATAAAGAATGGCGGAAACTGTATTGTCTCCTGGTATGGCGTTATTTAAATGTACCCAGAGGCTTTGTTCAAAACGGAAGGCTCAAAGCACATTCTGTTAGGTTTTTGCTTTAAAGATGGAAAGCCAGAGCAAATTCGTAATAGGTGCTACCTATCGAAAACAAATCGATGTCGTCTTGCTCTCAACTAATCCTTAAATGAACAATGCATTTTAAAGATGGAATGTCGAAAATATAACCACTAGTAGACTTGTCTCATGCAGCTAGAAAAGGCCTCCTAAAGTAAATTCAGAAACTACCGATAAATTGCAAAGAAAATCTTCAAAGTAAACTCCTTTATCTAGCATCGGCCTCACAAAGGAATTGCCTATCATTGCCTGTAGAACTTCTACGATGTAATGGCCATACAGTGGCCATCCATTGTCTCATTATGGCACCACTGCCTCACTGAGTGCACAAACGTGCAAGACCAGCGTCAAAAAGAGTCTCCCTCAAACCCCGTGGGCCACGAATACATTAAGCCGAACCGTGTTGATTTACGTCGTGGTAGTTATATTTGGTGCATATAAGTCATGGGCAATACCACTGTGGGAAGCAGATCGACACAACTCACTATACAAAGTTCCAACGTGTTCAAACCCCATAACATGCATTCAGGGCAACGTTTGATACATTTAATAAAAAAAAAAAGAAAATGACTGGTTTACGAACTGTGTACGTCCGGTGACCGTGACAGAGGCAGATCGGTTTTAGTCAAACGGAAATCACCCCATGTAAGTTTCCAGGGCTATGTTTGATGTACGCTGTGAATGGAAGAAGTGGATGTGAATGGGTGTGCTTTCTGGCTAATTTTAAACAACCACTTGCTACGGAATGTTTGGTGGTTACTGCAACGGTATTGTTGAATAACTGATCCTTTTTACGTCGGTAAGTTTACTAAGTTCTCGCACGAGACGGCCTCCAATGTTCCTAAGAAATGAAACTTCATCATAGAAAAGGAGTAATGCCAGATTTCAGGATGAGCTAAACAAACAGATATGTAATATTCTGCTACTTATACACTGAAAGAACGAACATTTAAACATCTCCTTGCAACAGATAAAAATCTTAATGTTCATATACATTGAAAATTTTGAATCACTCCGTTTAAGCAACAAACCCATTCAATTTACTATATAAGTTATTGCATTTATACTATAAATGTGAACATTTATAAAACACAGCATGTATTTATAAAATAATTCAATACATTTATGACACATACACGTGTATTTCAAAAATAAACACGCCTTCAACATGTTAAAAGTAAGCATTCATTATAGTGTGTGCACGTGTTACGTTTCACAGTAGTTCATGAATTTGCTAAAATGTATAAAACTGAATAAATTACAGCTTTTTAAAACTTTGCGATTATTTTAACGCTCTAAACAGTATAGGTACAAGTCCGATATTTACTGAAAGACATTAATTTCTTAAGCACGTTTATCATCTATTTCAGAAATATGTTTAAATAATAAACATTTGATTTTTCAGTGTATAACGCCGTGCGTACGCGCAAAGAGTGATTTAGATAGAGTGCATGAAGATTTGGCCTTTACAAACGCTGGTGTGGATGTAATCGGCTTTCTACTTTTATTGTGTGAAAACAATCCCAATTTTAATGTCTCCACTATTACTCTAGTACTCTAATGCTAATACAAAGAAATAAGGAAGTGCAAAATTCCATTCAAGCACAGCTGAAATGGATGTTAGTTTGTCTATTTTACATTTAAAATAAATGAACCTTGAAACACGAGTTTGCTAAGATTATGACAGGAGAGAATAAAGGGAAAGATGAAAAATATATAGTACACGAAAGGCTAATAATAAATCTTCCGTACTGAAATTAACATTCTTTTAGGCGAATCATCTTTGGAATAGTTCTGAGAATTCTACGCATTCTACGAATATGATAAATGGATGGAGAGTAAGCCAGCGTACATCGTTAAGACAAAATGTCGTGTTGCGCTTTGAAACCAGTTTGTAAGTCACAATTCAAGAGCACTTATATCCTTTCCGATGCTGTTAAAATATCAAAATATACACACTATACCTAACGGTATTTAAAACGTACTGTACAGTGTCTTCCATGTTTATATGGGCGCTAAAGGTTGTTTCTTAATGTTAATACATCATCGTCAGTACATTATCGTCAACACACCATCGCAAATACATCACCGTCAACACATCATCGTCAATATATTATCGTCAACACATCATCGTCAATACATCATCGTCAATATATCATTGTCAATACATTATTGTCAACACATCATTGTAAATACATCACCGCCAACACATCATCGTCAACACATCATCGTCATCAAATCATTGTCAATACATTATCGTCAACACATCATTGTAAATAAATTATCGTCAACACATCACTGTCAATACATTGTCAACACATCACTGTCAACACATCACCGTCAACACATCATTGTCAATACATTATCATCAACACATCATTGTAAATACATTATCGTCATCACACGATCGTCAACACATCATCGTCAGTACATCATCGGGAACACATCATTGACAACACATCATTGTCAATACATCATCATCAACACATCACCGTCAACACATCATCGTCAACACATCACGGCCAACACATCATCGTCAACACATCATTGACAATACAACATCGTCAACACATCATCTTTAACACATCATCGTCAACACATCACCGTCAACACACCATCGCCAATACATCATCGCCAACACATCATCGCCAACACATCATTGTCTATACATTATCGTCAACACATCATCGTCAACACGTCATCGTCAATACATTATTGTGAACAGATCACCGTCAACACATCATCGTCAACCCATCATCGCCAATACATCATCGTCAGTACATAATCGTGAACACATCACCGTCAACACATCATCGTCAATATTTCATCGTGAACACATCACCGTCAACACATCATCGTCAACACATCATCGTCAACACTTCATCGCCAATACATCACCGTCAACACATCATCGCCAACACATCATTGTCAACACATCATCGTCAACACAGCATTGTCAATATATTATCATCCACACATCATCGTCAATACATCATGGTCAACACATCATCGTCAATACATCATCGTCAAAACATCATCGTCAGTATTTGGTTGGCAGTTGGTTAGCGCGCTAGCTAAGCGTAATGACCCAGGAGCCTCTCACCAATGTGGTCGCTGTGAGTTCAAGTCCAGCTCATGCTGGGTTACTCTCCGGCCGAACTTGGGAAGGTTTTCCAGTGGCCTGCGGATGGTCGTGAGTTCTGAGCGGTTTCCATCCACCATAATGCTGGCCGCCGTCGTATAAGTGAAATATTCTTGAGTACGGCGTAAAACACCAATCAAGTAAATAAATAAATAAATAAATAAATAAATAAATACATTATCGCCAAGAAATCATTGTAAATACATCATCGTCAACAAATCATCGTCAACACATCATCGTCAACATGTAAAAATAAAAAGATGAAGATTTGGAATAGCTACCTTTAAGATCGGCATGTATGTTCTCGCTCTCGTTGTTATCGTACTTACCGCTTTCACCGCCTTATATCTGCAGTGATGCCAGTGTCTAACTCAAAAAAGACCCTTGTTCCTCTGACAACTCATCAAAAACTTATTTCTGGGCTTTTTGTAATCCAGATCTCAATACTGGTTAGGGAGGATAGAAATAAGATTGGAAACGAAGTGTGATAGGAACTCGACCTGACCCAGAAAGACCCAGAGGAGGCTGGCAGACAGCTAAGGTTAGCCGATGATGAATCTTGCGTCAGTTCACTGGGTACCCGCAAAGATGGTGTAGAGACTTAAACCCCACTGGGTACTGTACAGGGACGACTGAGGGCACGGGTACACAAGCACAGAAATCAAAGCAGACTGAATGATTGACGTCTTTGGCTGATTCATTGATGGGTGACTTAATCTATTGGTTGACTCTGTAGTCAAATAGGTCGAGTGGTTCACAGTGTGTGGTTTTGAGAGCCATAATGCCTTGAAAAAGTGGTTCACAATGTGTGGTTTTGAGAGCCATAATGCCTTGAAAAAGTGGTTCACAATGTGTGGTTTTGAGAGCCATAATGCCTTGAAAAAGTGGTTCACAATGTGTGGTTTTGAGAGCCATAATGCCTTGAAAAAGTGGTTCACAGTGTGTGGTTTTGAGAGCCATAATGCCTTGAAAACGCACAATACTCTGAATAGTTTTCATACTACAAACACAGGCCAATAGAATATATGACTTTTCGTGTAGGATAACGTCTCAGTATGTTTGGTGACATCTGTACATGTATGGTAACGCTTGCGTGTGTATGAAGCCTGTGCATCTATGAATACGTTTGTGTGTGTATAACGTTTGTACATGTATGGTAACGTTTGTGTGTGTGTGTGGCAGCGTCTGTACATGTGTGTACAGGTGTATCAACGCTTGTGTGTGTATCACAACGCCTGTACATGTCTGACGTCATCTATGATGTCTGTATATGTATAGTAACGTTCGTGTTTGTATGACAACGTCTGTACATGCGCCTTACCCTGTACGTGTGTATGACAGCGTCTGTACATGGATGTTAACGTTTGTGTGTGTGTATGACAAAGTCTGTACATGTGTGTGAACGCTTGTGTTTGTATGACAACATCTGTACATGCGCGTTAACGCCTTTGTGTATATGGCAACGTCCGTACATGTGTGTTAACGTTTGTGTTTATGAGAACGCCTTTACGTGGATGGTAACGCTTGTGTGTGTATGACAACGTCTGTACACTTGTGTTAACGTTTGCGTGTGTATGACAGCATCTGTACATGCGCGTTAACGTTTGTGTGTGTATCACAATCCCTGTACAATGTGTGTTAACGCTTGTGTGTGTATGACAACGTTTGTACATTCGGGTAACGCTAGTGTGAGTATGACAACGTCTGTACATGTGTGTTAACGTTTGTGTGTGTCTGCACAGATGTGTTAACGTTTGTGTGTGTATGAGAACGTCTGTACACTTGTGTTAACGTTGTGTGTGAATGACAGCATCTGTACAATGTGTGTTAACGCTTGTGTGCGTATGACAACGTCTGTACATTCGGGTAACGCTAGTGTGAGTATGACAACGTCTGTACATTCGGGTAACGTGTGTATGAGTGTGACAACGTCTGCACATGTGTGCTAACGTTTGTGTGTGTATGACAACGCCTGTACATGTGTGCTAACGTTTGCGTGTGTGTGACAGCATCTGTACATGCGCGTTAACGTTTGTGTGTGTATCACAATCCCTGTACAATGTGTGTTAACGCTTGTGTGTGTATGACAACGTCTGTGCATTCGGGTAACGCTAGTGTGAGTATGACAACGTCTGTACATGTGTGTTAACGTTTGTGTGTGTCTGCACAGATGTGTTAACGTTTGTGTGTGTATGAGAACGTCTGTACACTTGTGTTAACGTTGTGTGTGAATGACAGCATCTGTACAATGTGTGTTAACGCTTGTGTGCGTATGACAACGTCTGTACATTCGGGTAACGCTAGTGTGAGTATGACAACGTCTGTACATTCGGGTAACGTGTGTATGAGTGTGACAACGTCTGCACATGTGTGTTAACGTTTGTGTGTGTATGACAACGCCTGTACATGTGTGCTAACGCTTGTGTGTGTATGACAACGCCTGCACGTGTGTGTTAACATTTCTGTGTATCATAACTTCTGTGCATGTTTGCTAACGTTTGTGTGTGTGTATGACAACACCTGTACTTGTGCGTTAATATACATGCGTGATAACGTGTGTGTGTTTGTGTGTGTGTGTGGGGGGGGGGGGGGGAGGGGAATGTCAGGTTATGTGTGGGAAGGTCTGTGTATGAATTCCAACGTTTGTTCATGTATAATGACAACCTATACACATATTGTAACGTATGTACATAAATGACTACGCTTCCTTCTAGGTACACATCTGGCTATTCATTCCAATACCAGCTGATCATCCAGTTGATGGGCATTTTCACGGATGTGTTTGCTCGGGAAGGCCTTTTTTACGGAGCACACATCCACCGATTGTACAAACAAAATATTGAAACCTAACAATCTTCCAAAGATTATGGATGTTTATGTCTTAGGTATAACTTGATTCGCGGTTAAACTCCGGATATATCGTTTACGAAGCAGATAACATATCCAGTACACCACCAGAGACTGTGTTTGTCCCAAATCGGATACGGCTTCCGCTGTTGAGCGGCCTGATCAAAAGATGTCTTTAGTGGTGTGCAAATTGTCTGTCAGGTGTCACGAATTTCAAGAAAGCTTATGCTTATATCATGAATATGTATGAGGAAAAGCGCTAACACGTCAAACAAGCTATCAAGAAAGCATTGCCTGTGTTTTCTACAGTAAAACAATGGCCTGAAGGGCAGGTTGAGTAGAGCAATCGTGTCAGGGTTGATTTACACACAACGCCTTTGCGCAACTATCATTTGCTCCCTCGTCGACGGTTAGACATATCGGCGTGTCGGAGCTAACGGTTCAGCACGTTATGCTCATGAGGCGTGACGCTGGAGGCAGCGGGAAGGGATGCTCGTCAAATAGAAAGTCACAAATACTTAAACATCTGACCCAAAAGACGTAATGTGGCTATCTTGTAATGTAGGTTTTCTACATTTCTACATAAATACTGCTATGGTTTGCTTTTAACTACAAAAGCAAGGTCACGCTACATTCCACAAAAATTACATGCTGTCGTACACTGAGGACACTCGTTAAACAAGTGACCTATGCTAAAGTCATGATGGAAAGCTCCATTCCGTATTTTGCGTATTTTAACACTGACGTTTAAGTGGGATATTCTTCAGAACTGCGTAAAGCACCGATGAATTAAATCAAATTGAAGTACATTAAAGCTGTGATTTTGAATGTACAACTTCTTGATATATGCCCAAGATATATCCCCAAGAAACGTATTCTGCGGAACTAGACGTATAGTACAATGAACTAAGGTCTGTGATTGAACAAGTTGATATTTAATAAGTTCTACATATATCCATATACTACCGTCCGTACCTGTAATCGCTTGGGCAGAATTATATCCAGTATTGGAAGGTTAAGCGCTCATCTGTAAAATGCCTCGTTAAATTATACTCATTCTTCTGCTTGTTTTTTCGTGAAACATTTCACATTGTAACAATCACTACAGAAAATGTCATCTTAGAATAACAAAGGGCAAATTTCAAGTGAACATCGGCTTAAATCAAATACCCTATATTCGGAATTTATGCGCCCCAATAGAAATTCGTATACCAGCCGTCAACCAAAATAGACGTTCCGCGTCAGTACTGACGAGGTTAGTTCTTAAACTGACGTTCAGCACAAACCGGTAATGAACTAGGAAAGTCTTTACAGTACGAATGAAGGGCGGCGTCATGCAGGAAGAAGCAGTGAGCAGTTTCAATGATGCTGCAAAGACACAAGCATGTCTAAGGCGAAGGAGAGAATAAGTAGTCAAATTGTGTATTATGCTAATATACGATAATCGTCGATAATAAAATATGTATGTCAGTTGCTCTTTGATTGTAGCTGTTCATATATCCAGCATGACGATGTAATTTAGCACGATGAATACACCAACCCTAGCGACAGGTTAATCAGCGTTGATTGAAATCGTCACACAACACACGTTATACCAAATGCTACAACGCATTATGCATTATACATGCATTATGCGGGACCCGTCGGTATATTGCTGTTCAAGTAAGGAACTTAAAACTTAAAATGTCAAAATTTAAACTATCTGTTGTCGTAAAGTCTGCGAGAGAGGAAACCGTTTCTGTCTTCGTACAAACGTAGGTCAAGACAAGCTATACCATCAAGAGAGCCTGTGGTCACCATCAGGTTTACTTGTTTACAGTCGATGGATTCATCGCCACTCTTGACTCTTGGTGAAATGGGTGTGTAGCAATGGTGAACTGTTGGTGTAGCGATGGTGAAATGGGCGTGTAGCAATAATGAACTGTTGGTGTAGCGACGGTGAAATGGGTGTGTAGCGATGGTGAACTGTTGGTGTAGCGATGGTAAAATGGACGTGTAGCAATGATGAACTGTTGGTGTAGCGATGGTGAAATGGGTGTGTAGCAATGGTGAACTGTTGGTGTAGCGATGGTGAAATGGGCGTGTAGCAATGACAAACTGTTGGTGTAGCGATGGTGAAATGGGTGTGTAGCAATGATGAACTGTTGGTGTAGCGATGGTGAAATGGGTGTGTAGCAGTGGTGAAATGGGTGTGTACAGTGGTGAACTGTTGGTGTTGCCATGGTGAAATGGGTGTGTAACAATAGTGAACTGTTGGTGTAGCGATGGTGAGATGGGTATGTAGCAATGGTGAAATTAGTGTGTAGCGATGGTGAAAGAGGCTATAAATAAGATTGGAACCGAAGACTTGAAGAGTGACAGGAACTCACCCCCTTCCCCACCTTCCCAACCACACCCCCCAACCACCATCCCCGAAACCCCGAAGACCCAGAGGAGGCTGACAGACAGCTAAGGTTAGTTGGTGATGAACCCTGCGTCAGGTTACACGGTACCCGCAAAGATAAGCCACGGACCTAAAGTCCACAGGGTGGACGAATAAGGACAAGGCTTAAGACGGACAAAAATCAAAGTAGACTGAATGATTGACGTCCTTGGCCGATTCATTGGTGACTTAATCGATTGGTTGACTGTCTTGTTAACTTGAGACGTTTGTCTTCCGAGGCTTCGTTTGTCGCTCTGCGGGTTTTGGTGAGTCGCTGTAATGGGTTTCAAAGGAGCGAATGAGTGATTATAGCCTCACTACACATCCAGCCATATCGTGGCGAGAACAAGTTTAAAATAGGAGTCAGTGAATGGTTTTCGATTGAATGAGAACATAAAAAATAAAACAAAAATAGACGAACATGTTTTAAAAACAGTTCAAAAGAACCAAACCTTAGATAAAACTGAAATAATGGGTTTCGAGAATCGTTTTCTAAGATTTACGAATACATGGTTTTGTGAATGGGCATGCGAGGTTTCCTGGGTCGACATTCGAGATTTAGTGAGCCGCCATTCGAGGTTTTGTGAGTCGCCAAACGAGGTTTCGTGAATCGCGAACGAAGTACATAATAGGGCTGTAGTATAAAGAGCAACGCCAAGGCAGTGACGGTGGTGTGATCATAAGTTTTACAGGGCTTTCCGGTCTCTTTCCGGTTTCCGGTTCATCTCAGTCTGGGTTTAATTCCGATTATCATTAACAGGCATAAAAAGTAACAGCCAGCAGAAACTACTCATAGTGATGAGTGTGCCTGTATCGTGATTTTTGAATATGTATGGTGATGTGTGTACATGTATGGATATGTGTGTACATGCATGATAATGAGTGTACATTACAGTGATGTGTGTGCGTGTATGGCTATGTTAGTACATGCATGATAATGAGTAAACATGTATAGTGATGAGTGTACATGTATGGTGATGTGTGTACATACATGGCGATGTGTGCACATGTATGGTAATGAGTGTACATGTATGGTGATGTGTGCACATGTATGGTGATGAGTGTACCTGTATGATAATCAGTGTACATGTATGGTGATGAGTGTACATGTATAGTGTTGTGTGTACATGTATGGTTATGAGTGTACATGTATGATGATGTGTACATGTATGATGATGTGTACATGTAAGGTCATTTCCATATATGGTGAGATGTGTATATGTATAGTGATGTGTGTACATGTATGATGACGTGTGAACATATATGGTGCAGTGTGTACATGCACAGTGATGTGTGCACATGTATGGCGATATGTGCTCATTTTGCTGACATGTTTACATGTATGGTGCTGTGTGTACATGTATGGTGCTGTGTGTACATGTACAGTGATGTGTGTACATGTACATGTGCAGTGATGTGTGTACATGTGTAGTGATGTGTGTACATGTAGAGTATTATCTGTTTATATATGGTATAAGTATATATGGTAACATTTGTACTTGTACGGTAACGTTTGTACACCTAAGGTAACTCTTTGCTCTATGTCCCCATCTAGCAAATCGGCACATTAGATGTACACACAGACTAGTCGATGCATATACCAGCTAGTCGCCCTAAAGAATGGTATATCCAAGGATGTATTCATTGGTAGGAATCCTTATACGGGACAGACGTCCACAAACAAAAGGCCCTAACAATCACGCCCTGGACGAGACCTTCTCTTCACCTGTAACTCCCTCCACGGTCATTGGCTGGGTCAATATATCTCTCATGGAGGCCACCTCATCTATTACTCTGCAGACGTAGCGAACACTAGCCCTGACTTCAGACCATCAGCGTCGGTCTATTGCACCAAGCCAACATCAGGCACCTCAGACTTCCGATATCGTTTAATTACGGAGAACGCATTTCAAATCCCCACTGGGTCAAATGCCTTGTCCTGCGGTAGGATACAGTACTGGACCTGTCATCTGACTGATGAAGCCCTAACTGACCTGGCACAGGATGGCACAAAATGGTGTTAGTCTACATTCAGCAGACGACCGTGTAGCTGACAGTTTTATTTTGATGCACGGAACTAGAAACAGGCATCAATTTATACGCCGTCAACAGCTATTAAACATTTAAAAATGAAATAACATATGAAACTTTGACAATGTTACATCAAATATTTTGGTGGTGACAAGGGAGAGAAAACATATTGGGAAGCAATTTTTAAAAAAATTCTAATTTAACTTTCTTAGTCCACCGAGAAGTCTGGGCTTTTTGGTTTCACTTTTATTGCAAAAGTTCTGTCACATCTATTGTAAGCTGACAGTGATGAAGACGAGCCCGTCACTCTCCGTACTTCCGTCTCGGTCAATAGCTGGCCTCAGGCCGGTCATTCCCGATACTGCAAACCCACATGTAAATAAGTACTCGTTCTATCAGTTCCGGTCTACCGAAGCCAGGCTGCTTGGGACACCTAGCTTTGCCCTCCGTAGTTTAATTACAGAAGACTCGTGTCAGGCTTCTGCAGGAAAGATAAGTTGTCCTCTTTGTGGATAAGTGATTGGTAGGTTTTGAAATAAAACGTATTTATTTTTGGATAATTACGTGACACGTAAGTAGGTAATAAGGTAGTGAAGATAAATATGCCATTTCTTACTACGCATATATTAATATGCGACACTTCGCAACAGTGACGACATCTCGTCAAAACCTGATGTCGTCTTGCACTCAGACCTTAAAAGATAAGATGGCATAATATCTGATTAACTACTAGATCGACAAACCACCAGATGGCCCGACAGACGGCCCGACAGATCGCCAGACAGCCCAAGAGACCGCCAGACAGACCCCCCGACAGACCGCCCGTCGCCCGCCCCCCCCCCCCTCCTCCCCGCCCCCCGACAGAAGAACAGACAGACAAAGAGAGGAAGTTGTTGGGACTTCTAACGCAGAGAAAACGATCTACTATTTTTTTCAGTATGTACGGATTTTTTACTGTGTGCACATGAACAGGTATTGGGATAGAATACCTTACTACATCCTTTTCCCTGTATGACATGGAGTCTCGCACATAATCTACACATCTTTTGCTCGTCTCGTTACTCCTTAACCTGTTATGTAGCTACACATGATTCCGAATCTGTGTTCCACGATCCTCTTGTCATAACACCCCTATAGGAATTTCCCCAACAAACTCAACAGAGATGAAAAAAGAGAATCGGTTACTGCGCGAAACGTGACTGCCCGCCAGTCCAAAGGCACGGACGAACATCAATCCATACAGGACGGTTCTGCCTGGAAACCAAGTTTTGCGAACAAACAATCTCCACCCTTCGCTCAATTACAGAATAATATTTAAGTCTCAAGATTTCGTTACTTTGTCGAGAGTATCAGGATATCGTCCGATGTATATAATCAAAAAATATGGTTACCCACAATACTAGCTTGAGAGTTTCCATATTGAATCCAACTCCTGATGTCGTATGATGATCACATTACAGCAAAGCCTGCAGTAATCTTAGTTTGGCTGACGACGTGGAGTATATGTAACCGTGAATATGAAAGAGTAACCTCAAGCATCCACAAGGTGAAAAGAACAGGGAACTCTGGTGAAGAAGAACAGACAGTTTCAAATCAAGGTAAAAGTAGGTGGATATTTGCCTTAACGCTACATCCCTGGACTCTAATCTGAGTGATCTGAATGTTGTCTTAGTGATGCTAGAATGCCTTCTCATAATAATTATAACTATGTCGTCTTATAATAACAAAATACATTCTATTAGCACTCTGACAATAGACTATCAGGTTAAAATTAACAGGCCAAGTATTTAGTGTAAACACGGAAACATGCGGCGTACTACAGAAACGGACAAGAGAGACAAAACACTGGACATCTTTGTTCATAGAGGGGAGAGGTCTTTTAACTCTCTATAATTACTCCTGCATAAACCAGGGTTCTGCCGCTGGAGTAAGCATCCCCGGGGCCTGGTCCCTGTTGCCGGACTCAGCATCCCCGAGGCCTGGTCCCTGCTGCTGGATTAAGCATTTTCAAGGCCTGGTCCCTCCTGCTGGACTGAGCATCCCCGAGGCCTGGTCACTGCTGCTGGACTAAGCATCCTCGAAGCCTGGTCCCTGTTGCTGGACTAAACACCCACGAGGTCTGGTCCCTGCTGCTGTACTAAGCATCCTCGAGGCCTGGTCCCTGTTGCTGGACTGAGCATCGCCGAGGCCTGGTCCCTGTTGCTGGACTAAGCATCCCTGAGGCCTGGTCCCTGTTGCTGGACTAAGCATCCTCGAGACCTTGTCCCTGTTGCTGGACTAAACATCCTCGAGACCTTGTCCCTGCTGCTGGACTAAACATCCCTGAGGCCTGGTCCCTGTTGCTGGACTAAGCATCCTCGAGACCTTGTCCCTACTGCTGGACTAAGCATCCCTGAGGCCTGGTCCCTGCTGCTGGACTAAGCATCCTCGAGACCTTGTCCCTACTGCTGGACTAAGCATCCCTGAGGCCTGGTCTCTGCTGCTGGACTAAGCATCCTCGAGACCTTGTCCCTGCTGCTGTACTAAGCATCCTCGAGGCCTGGTCCCTGCTGCTGGACTAAGCATCCCTGAGACCTGGTCCCTGCTGCTGTACTAAGCATCCCTGAGGCCTGGTCCCTGCTGCTGGACTAAGCATCCCTGAGGCCTGGTCCCTGCTGCTGGATTAAGCATCCTCGAGACCTTGTCCCTGCTGCTGGATTAAGCACCCACGAGACCTGGTCCCTGATGCTGGACTAAGCATCCCTGAGACCTTGTCCCTGATGCTGGACTAAGCATCCTCGAGACCTTGTCCCTGCTGCTGGACTAAGCACCCACGAGGCCTTGTACCTGCTGTTGCACTAAGCATCCTCGAGGCCTGGTCCCTGTTGTTGCACTAAACATCATCGAGGCCTGGTCCCTGCTGCTGGACTAATCATCCCTGAGGCCTGGTCCCTGCTGCTGTACTAAGCACCCTCGAGGCCTGATCCCTGTCGCTGGACTAAGCGTCCCCGAGGCCTGCTCCCTGCTGCTGGACTAAGCCTCCCTGAGGCCTGGTCCCTTTGCGCTGTTTCAGTGTGGTAATATATTTAATGTTATGACAAAACGGCATTTTACAGCATCTTATCAAACTTCTTTGGTAAAAGACAAACCAGTTAGGTAAGGATTACACATCAGTGTGCCATGCGCTTTGGACATCAGAGAACGTGGCTTAATGTTGAAATTAATTAAATCTGTTGTTTTCGGGATCGACGCTGCCATGTGTCTCAGCACACAACTGTCCTTAGCTCGCGAAACAGGATTACAGCTTTGTATAAAATATTCGTCATACACGGTGGCGTGGAAACTTAAAGTGAAGACAGTTTGCCAGGCAAGTCATCGAGCATCGACACGAAATATGATAAAGTGTTACTTCCTTTAACGTAAACTACCAAATCGATACCGACTAATCCATTTATCCGGTCCGAATCGGGACATTAGAATAGGTTTCTGCAATAATGTTCGCCACGATCGACCTCGATAAGTGCGTTAAGTCTAGTCTATATTGTTCCTGTGCCGAAGAAGTCATTTTCACCCAGGATAGCAGATGTTTGTAATGACGATACCGCTCAAAGAAACAATGAATACTCGCAGTCAACCTGACAAGATTAGAGTAAAAATAATTTTAAGTTTCAGGTGCCATGAAACACTTAGACGGGCGAAAAGGCCTTTGACATTAAACGAATAACATGGTTCCTCTCTCTTTATGATAACATAATGTGTAAAGTGAAGGATCTACAGGAGAAAAACAACGACAAATGTTGACAGTCTGTCACGTGATGCATTATCTTTTGATGTTTCATAGTCGGCTTGACTTTCTATTTTAGGACTTTTGCTTAAAAAAGAAAAAATAACGATGAGAAATGTCAGTGTTAGTCCGGAGTACAGAGATGAACAAAAGCAATTCTTAGGTATACATTGATACCGTTTTTTATGATTACACACATTATGTGACTGCAGGAGATTTGAATATGGAGATTGATACGTTCTATTTGCATAAATGGCAAAGAAACAAATTACAGGCTGCGTTCTTTGACTTTTGTTATATACTGGATAAATCTACTTAATCTTTTTCTTGGTCAAACTGAAACGAATGAAGCGTAAATGACTGGAAAAGTTAATACTTAGAAATAAAATATAAGACTACATTTGAGTTTTATACTCTCATTTCGCATGAAAGGCAAAATAAATGATTATAGACTGCATTCTATGGAATGTGCAGTGCGTTCTTTGAATGTTGTCAATACTGGAAAAAGGAAAAATAGGATTGAATTATAATTATTTACACCGAAACAAATGAAGCGGAAAAGGCTTGAGAAGTTGATACTGAGGCTACATTAATCAAGATATAAATCCTCAGACAAAGCTCTCTACAGGAAAAAGGAAATCATGTAAAAGCGGATCCCTTGATAATTGATGACAGCGGTCTAGCGATAATATGACAGCCACAGCCATGGTTTGATGAAAGGGTCTGTCACTCTGCCAGCACGTTCGTACGCCAATGTAACAAAGTACATAGTGCATGTTCTTGTACATGCCATGCCTTCAGCTCTCTGCCAGCGTGTAAGAACGAAAACACAAGACTAAGTTTGGGTAAATCTAATTTTCGGGCCATTTGCAGTTCCGCCCAATTTCAGTGATCTTAGAACATGTGTTCGCTTTCAGTACACGTTCTTATCTTCCCAAACCTTCCGATTAAAACAAAGTTAGATAAGGATTAGACATCAGTGTGCCATGTGTCTTAGACATCAGAGAGTGTGACTGGAAATTAATTAAGTCTATTGCTTTATTGGATCGACGCTGGCATCTGTCTCGGGACACAACTGTCCTCAGCTCGCGGAACCGGATTTCATGTTTGTATGAAATATCCGTCTTACACGGTCGCGTAGAACCTCAAAGTGAAAGCAGTTTGCCAGGGAAGTCATCGAACATCGACACGAAATATGATAAAGTGGTACTTCTTTCAAACCTTAAATACCAAATCGATACCGACTAATCCATTTATGCGGCCCGATTTGAGACATTAGAGCCTGTTTCTTCAATAATGCTCTCCACGATCGACTCGATAAGTGCGTTAATTCTACGCTATCTTTTGCTTTTTAGCGAAGACGACATTTTCACCCAGGACAGCAGATGTTGGTAATGACGATACCGCCCAAAGAAACAATGAATAATCGCAGTCATCCTGACAAGATTAGGGTAAAAATAATTCAAGTTTCAGGTGACATGAAACACTAAGACGGGGGAAAACGGCTCTGACATTAAACAAATAACAAGTTGGCTCACCGTTGATGATGGCATAATGTATAAAGTGAAGGATTTACTAGAGAAAAACACTGACAAATGGTGATTGTCTGTCACGTGATGTATTACTTTGGGGGCTTTTTATCGGCTTGACTTTTTATTTTAGGTTTCATTTCTTAAAAAAAAGTTTTATACTTTCCACCAGTATAAAAAGCCAAGAAAGTGATTTAAGACTGCATTCAGAAGTTGTTCCTCCTTTACTATTTTTGTAAATATTAGAAAACTAAAAAAAACAATGTTTTTATGGGTTATTTATATTTATTGGATTGTCTCAATCAAACAAATGAAGTAGAAAGAACTGGAAGAGTTGACACAGGCAAACCCCTGTAAGGAAAGGGAAATCAATGCAGAGTGGACCCCGTTACGGCTGATTTATTTATTTTGTTGGTGTTTTACGTCGTACTAAAGGAAGTTTTCTCTGAATTTTTTCACTTCGAGTCACAGAACTGTGGTTTTAATAATACTGAGCAGAACTACTTTAATGTCCTCGCACATCAATACTGACAGCTTCTGTAGGGGAATACCGGCTTATGTTCACGAGTTATACTTTAGCATGTGCCGAAGCGTGAACGATTCAACTACCTGACCTTACTGAGTTGTATTCACCGAAAATGAGAAGACAGATAAAAAAAATAAGGCATTAAAGCTAACAGTCCTATTTTTCAGGATTGGTGCACGAATATGTACAGAGAAAATAGACGCGGCGTCAGTGGATGACGTCACAGTAACGTCATGTTGTTAATGTCAGCGTTCAGCATGAACGTTTGCTATTGTAAGCATGCAATATGAAAGATGTAGCACGACTGTAACAACGTTAAAAGCATAGGTAAACACGAATTGCATAGAATGATACATATTACTTCATCGGCATGTTTCCTGACCTCGAGTTTAGGCGGCTTTGTCGATTCTAACACCCTTAATAAAATGTTCACAAAAGCTCAAAGTGCTTCACCTTCCCAGGGATTTATTAAAGAACATTATCTAACTTCCTTTTTAGAGGTTAACCCGTATAATCCTCGCACTTCACGTCAAGAAATCTGTGCAAATTAGAATTTCAACAAAAGCAAGCCTTTGGGGAAGAGAAGTCCTAAGAGGCAGGCTACTTGGTTTAATCAGGTCATCTGTGCGGCACCACATCTTACAGCCCTCGAGAAAATCTCCTCTGCTTTCACAGAAGTTGATTAAAATTTTCAGTCTTTCATAAAAAGAAAAAAACAAAATCACTGATAACAAAAAAAATCGCACGGACAAAACATGATTTGTTATTTCCTCTTAGAGCTTGCTAGGAATTACACTTGTGTTAGTGTAACAGCATGCTCCCAGCCGGCCATGGTTGTTTAGATAACTCCACATATATTCCACAACTTTTGTGGTCAAGAGTTCGAATTCAACTTACAATGTTTTGGTGCCCCATTATGAACATACCTTGCAAGGGCCCCACGCTTATCTATGCAAAAGTCTGGTTGAATTCACCTATTTGAAATAATCTGACTTACGAGTTACTATTAACACAAACATTTACTATTACTATTAACTTACTATTAACTATTTACTATTAACACCGAATTTTTCATTTTCAAGGAAATAAAGCAACCTGATAATGCTATGGCTGGAATATAGCGCTGCATAAAGCGATCCAGTTACATTTATGCGCTTTAGTTCTACGGAAAGGTTTGGTTCTTTCAAATTATTAAACATGTTACAAATGCAAAACAGAAAGAAAAAACTTTATGACCACATTGGGGAACTTCTCCATTCTTTCAGATTGACTGACTTATTAATCAGAAACACTCAGAGATTTGTGAGAAGAATGTATATCTTGTGAATCGTACTAAAGAACATTTCAACGTTATACAAAAAGAAAAAATAAAGATGAGTAATGTTACCGCTAGTTAGGTGGCCCTATTTCCGACATATAATCGAAATAATATAATTCCCTTTATTTTGAAGACAGATAGTAGTAGAGCTAAAAGGCTAAAACTACAATTATCTACCAGTTTATTTTCTCCGGAAAATTCAGTATACTGATATCTTGCACATGACATGGACTAACAGTGTCAGAAAAGAGAACATATACACTGGCTAAAAACAGCTGATCAGATGTCCCAGAAATTGAAAGTATTAGGATATATTACTTTCTACAATGGGTTAAGTCCACATAATAAAAATGATAAACAATGACACTGCAATAATCTGAAGACATGTCGGGGGTTTGAACTGGCATATACACCGCCTTCAGAACAAATAAAATGGTTTAGCCCTGGCTTTATCGACCATGTGACATGAATGCGCCCCAAATATCAAAGTGGATTAGTCGCTGTTCATGAAGCCGTTCTAATCAACATTGCAATCTGATCCACCATATAACGCTGGATTATGGTGTCAATTTTCCCCATATATCTCCCTTGGACGGCTTGGTCCCTTGTTTAATGACAACATCAAACATCGACACAAAGCGTGATAAAGTGGTACTTCTGTCAAACTTTAACTGCAAAATCGATGACAGGTAATTGATTTGGTTCCTCGGAATCGGGACATTACATTACAATTTTCTGAAACAACACTTCCAGCAATCGCCCTTGGGGATCAGGGCATTATTTCCAGGCCCTATTTTGCGCTTGTCAACAATACCATTTTTATATATTTGTATATATGTATGCTTGGGGTTTTACACATTGAATGTAATCATAAATACAACAATTAGTAACTGCATTGGTGGTAGCAGAACGACTGCAAAGAGTTCAGGTTTTTGCGTGGCATAGAAAAAAGAGGTCATAGCGCAGAACAAGAGCTTGTCAGCAATAAATCTTTTTATAGAAGCTTTCACGTTTATTGGCAGCATAAACTGTAACGCATCGGCTTAAAGGCAACAAATAATCCAGACTCTTGAAGCATTACACCTAGACTATGTAGCCAGGTGTTTTATAGTTATTCCCAATGTATCTGTCCGATTTCTTTTTTATGAAACATAGCCATAAAAGTCCACCGTTACCACGAGTAAACGGTTCGTCAGATTTGCTACCCCGTGTTTTATGATCATACATAACCACTGCCGAGTGAGACAAAATTGAAAATTGAGTTTGGTATTTATTAATATGCTATTTAATCCCTTTCAACCGTAAAGTACAAGGAAAAGCAATATCTTCATTGTACTGCATGAAACATAGGCCCATTGGAATAATTGCTTTCACGGTTGGTTTGTTTTATTTGTAACAGGCAGTGATGTATCGGAACAGTCGATTGAAAATATTGATATTCAGGGATAGAGTTTGTGCGTATTTTCACGAGAATAATTGGAGTGACAAACATGTTTGCGACAAAAGAGCTGTGGTCAAATTCCATAATGTAAGGCCTATAATATACCTAATGCATGGTATACATGAAATATCCTGTACGTATGGCATCTATTGTTTTGTCATACAAAGGACACATGTCATCTTCTTTATTAATAATTTACTGTATTATAAGTAAATGAATGCCTGTTTAAAGTGAAAGAAAAATAAGATATGAAATAAGGTTCGTCAATTGAAAACCGTGCGAAAAATACTTTTTGTTTATTTTGTTGTTTTTTTTTTCCGATTTTTTAAGAATGTTGAAAGACATTCAAATATTTGAACACTATATTTGGCTTTATGTGGTTTACTGACGGTATCTAGAAACTGACGTCAAATCACCTTTTCCCCATTATCACCAGAATGAAGTAATTTTGGGGAATATTATTACAGTAATATTTTACTTATGGGCAAAAAGAGTTATTCCAACATTTAGTTTCGTGATTAGAGTTGGAAAAACTTTATGTGAGGTCAAAGTTCCTAAACTCTGATAGTATGATCCATAAAACCTACATCAGAATTAAAAGGTTTGAATACCTTTAAACATTTCACAAAAATGTGGTCTCTTCAGTGATAACTACGTCGATTTCTAGAGGTCTTTGCCCTTAAATCAAGTAACATGGACTCGCCTTAGTATAGACGTATGGTCTAGTATAGGCTTAGTATAGGCAGAGCTCGAGGGAAGCCACGACCATCCGCAGGTTTCTACAGGCATTTCAACCTACCGCCAGCATGAGCTGAACTTGATCCCACAGCGACAGTATTGGTGAGAGGCTTCTGAGTCATTGTGTTGCGCTGGCGTGCTAGCCACCTCGGCCACGGATGCTCCCGGTTCAGATTGCTTGTATGCCCCATATAAAAGTAATGAAGAAAGGGCAGATCGCAGAAATCACAAAGCACTTTTACCCCTTAAATCTTGCCTTTTTAGAAGAATAGCGTACTAACGAAATAGATGAACCCTTTGTGATGTTGGCACATCAGCAAACCTCGACTTCAAACATGCACTGATGGTCACACAAGTCCTTTATCAAACCCACCAATGTTTTGACAGAAAGCCCAAACTAATCCACATCCCCACTGGGTTTATATAAGAATGCTATCAAATGTGTTTTTTCAAGGACACACTGGTCAATATTCCCACTCACGTCGCGACTCAAAGTCCACAGGATTAGAATTTGAATAGACGTTAGCCGTAAGCAAAGACAGACAAAATTCTAAGAGCTGGCTACTCGAGTTGATCAGGGCGTCTTGGCGGCACCAAATGTCACTGCCGTCATCAAAATATCCTCTCTTTTAGAAGGTTGCTTTGAAGGAATTTTTATAATGAAAAAACACAGAACTGCCATCCCAGAAAACCAAACAGACTTAGCTTTCTTCTGTAACGTTTTAGAAGGAGATTATTGTGTTTTGAAGAAAACAGTGTTTGTCCTTAGGGACGTCTTTCTCAGTGCCATTGTAAGTCCGATCCAAACCGCTCCAAATCGTCAACATGATTTTCGAGAACAGCTTGACTTGCAAGGTGTTTTAAACGTTTTTAATATCAATAGCACTTGTACAGAATTATCATATCATCTCATCCAATCAACGCTTACGAGAAAAACCAGTAAAGTGAAAGACAGCACCTGTACTTTATGTCCTCTGAAAGACAACAATTCAAAGTATCTTAGCCGGCATTAAATGTTCTTTTAGATTTTTTAACCCAGTAAAAGTTTAATGAAACTTTGTCTTCACACAACTTCAGCACGTCACCATTATCAAAGGCAAGGGGACTTTGATCTCGTTTTCTCTAGCTCTTCAACGTCGACGGTATTTTCCTATAATAGTCTAAGCAGTAGCCTATGACAGATAAAAGTTGTGCCATGAAGGCCCAAGTAATAAATATAGTTTCTCGGAAATTCACATACTTGAAGAATATTTCTTCCACTGCTTGAACTGTTTGATACAGCAGGCCTACTATATCATTTACAAGGAACTCCAGCGATCCTGTTTCAATAGCCTAGCCGTAGATGCACGGCATGGGTATTCCTGTTTCAGGTCATAACCTCCGGTGGGGTTGTGCTTGTAATTTGAACTGGTAATTTTAGATTCATGCTCAATTCTGAAACAAATGAAAATAAATCTAAGAACCGCTGAGGCTGATATTGGCGGTTGGCTGTCGATGGATTTCATGCTTCAGTTTTGTAGTGGTGCTTCCGAGATGAAAGCAGTGCTGACCTTGTCATCGGGGACGTCAGGGAAAGCTCCTCGGCTTCAACAGCCGAGGATATTTGTTAGAAACTGCTGACTATACGCTAAAATGAACGACAAAAAATGTATTTAGGGAGGTGAATGCGGTTTGGGCCGAGACATAATTTGTGATACCATCGTTGAATATTATACGGCTTGTAAGTCAACTGATTTTAGGCCTTCAAACCTGACTCACAACACTTTGTGAAATGGCCCTTCGGGTACACGTAACTAAACCGCTGTAAACAATCTCAAAATGATGTCCTATGCAGTAGTTATGTCAGCATATGTCACTTCATGAAGAGAATGTGTAAAGGCAACCACCACAGCTTAGGCCGCGCAATCTGATAGCAACGTGTTTGATTGGATAAAACTCTCAAGAGGGTTGCCTCGACTCACACCAGTCATTTGTGCAGCATTGTCCATTATCTTTTGCATGTTTTTCGGATAAATCTCATTATTATAAAAAAAAAGTATGATACATCTTTTATGATGTATGATACATACATTTAAAAATACATTTTCTTCCCCCAATTATTGCCCGTTTTCTCATCTCTGCGGAATGAGCTAAAGTAAGGCTGCTCAAGGAAACGGCATCAGGAAGTAGGCTGCAATATTTGTTATGACCCTGGTATTTTGAGCCCTTTGGATAACTGTCTATAATTATACTCAATATAAAGCAGATCTTGGATTTCAAAGACATAGCCAAAAGCACATGAACAAAACCGTTAATTCGAGAACGTCTCGTCTAGCCACTCCAACACAAAACTCACTGTAATTACCAATGAGAAGTAAGAACGCTGACGTAGTTATTCTCGGGCTTTTTCCTCTCTGGTTTAGTGAGAACTATCTGGTCTTTGAGAAGACACATGTTACTAATTGCATTATGTGTACAAAGAAACGTCCTTCTGCCCTCAACAAAGACGTAGCCACTGTCAGTTTTTAGCTCTTGCGTGGTTGCCCTTAATTACTGGGTAGGTCAAACACTCTAAATAAAAGTTTTGAAAGTTTCTGCAAAGTAAATAAAGGCATAAGCGTTCTGTTGTAATATTCCGAGTTTTCTGTTGGAAGAAAAAATAATGTTTTCTAGCCTATCGGAAAGACTCATAAACAAATGCATAGTAACCTTTAAATGTCGCATTTAAAAATTCGTCCATTTATCTGTTTGTGTCATTGGAAGTGAATGCCATACACAATAATGTTTCCCTTATTTTTCGGCCCACTCAGAGCCTGAGGATAACGGCCACATGTCGCAGGAGATCCTCCGGCCACTCAAGAGCCTGGGGACAACGACCACATGTAACCGGAGATCTTTGGGCCACTCAGAGCCTGAGAATAACGACCACATGTCGCCGGGGATCTAAAAACAGTCTTGATTTAAAGGTAAAGGAAATATAAAGGCAAATAAAATGTTATCAGAACTTAACATTGTCCAGGAAAATAGTTTATTTTCTTTCAGAATTTGTTCGCACATTTTTCTAACCGACTAAATGGTCTCCTGGGATCCAGGATCAGTGACGTCACAGCAATACTTTTGGTTTGAATAGTTCGTTTCAAGATCCGTTTGTTAAACGCACTAAAGGCTTTTAAATGAAGGTGAATTTGGAATGATCTACTGTAGCATCCAATGTGTGTTAAGTGGCAAAAACGTTAAGTGACATTACTGGTCCCAATATGATCAGAACAGATCACAGTAAATTGAACAATTTAAATGCAATTTACCATGTCAAAAAGTATTCTAAAAGAACAGGTAAAGCTATTTTCCCGGAATATATTTAAGTTTCTTTCATATGACATATACTTCATACTAGTGTGTTCTTTGCCTTTAAAGCCACAAGTTGTCCATCAGGATCTTGTTGAAGCCAGCGAAATCATCACTGATCAAGAAGTCCGCTCACCTCGGTGGAGAGCGACGTGTCAACAAAATAAGCCAGTTTACAGAATAGAGAGTAAAATCAGAGCAGCGACTACAGTGTGATAAACGTAACAGTATAGAGGGTAAAACCAGAGCAGCAACAAACGTGTGATGGTGTACAGAATAGACAGTAAATCAGAGCACCGACAACAGTGTGATAAACGTACAGCATAGAGAGAAAAACCAGAGCAGCGACAACCGTGTGATGGAGTACAGAATAGAGAGTAAAACCAGAGCTGCGACAAACGTGTGATGGAATACAGAATAGAGAGTAAAACCAGAGCAGCGACTACAGTGTGATAAACGTACAGCATAGAGGGTAAAACCAGAGCAGCGACGACAGTGTGATAGACGTACAGAATAGAGAGTAAAATCAGAGCAGCGACAAGCGTGTGATAGAGTACAGTATAGGGGGTAAAACCAGAGCAGCGACGATAGTTGGCTAATGGCCAAACGTAACCAGTTTAATACAACCTGTTGTCACGTACCTCAGTCAGGATTTTATTTTATCTGTTTATGTAAATGCTTAAACATTGAAAGGTTACGCGCCCTCTAGCGCCGAGTCTCCTTTACTCACTTGTCTGTAAATCAGGAATAATCGCTACCAAAGTTGCATTTAGTCAGTGACACGTAATAACCCAAGCTCTACACATCAACATGTTGGAAGGCCCGTATTCTTGCAAAAAAAAATGACCTTAGAACGCCGTTTCTAATTTTACAATGTTAAATTCCATAACCCTTTTTTCGACGCCAAGAACTCATTGCCTCGGGTGACGTCATAATTATTCAGAAACGAGTGGCATGCTGACAATGGGCGTGGAGAGTAATTTGTTTTACAACAGGTGTATCAACATGTATTTAGGACAATTCCAAAAATACAGTCCTAACTACTATCTTCGCCAATCGACTATACTGTTTTTTTATTACAAAATTGCCTCTTTAAGTGCTTTTAAAATCATTCTGCCGTTAGATCAGATACTATAAGATATAAAACATAATTCATCTATTAAGGTTTTTTTTTACTAAAACCTGCAAACAATTTAAAATATGGCAGTAAAGTCTATAAAAACTTAGGTAACTGTGTCACTTTACCCCAAGACGTACATTACCCCGCACATTACCCAGCATGCCACCTGTTTTTTTTTTATATAATTATGACGTCACCCAGGGCAATGGGTTCTTGGCGTTGAAACTGTACTTATGGTGTTTAAGATTATGAATTAGAAAAGTGTTCTAACTGCATTTTCCTCTCAAGGATATCAGTTTTCAACATATCGATATGTAGAGCTTGCCTTGTTACGTGTCACTGACTAAATTCAATTTTTGTAGCGAGTATGACTGATTTTACAGACATCTGAATATAGGCGACTCGCTAAAGAAATAGACTACTGGTAAAAGCAAATGCAGTGATGTAATTGCAATTTATTAGACGTCACAGGTCTAGAATCACTCAAAACGCTGTGTTGGCCTATGACATGTCATAACATTTAAACATGGCAAAGAGACCAGGCCTGTGGATGCTTAGTCCATCAGCAGAATCCTGGTTTTTGCTGGAATACAATATAATTAAAGGACGTACAGCGTAGAGAGTGAAACCAAAGCAGCGACGACGGTGTGATAGACGTACAGCATAGAGAGAGAAACCAAAGCAGCGACTACAGTGTGACATCTGGCAAATGGTCACACGTAACCGATGAAATACGGCATGTTGTCAGTTTACTCATTCACTGTTTTATTTTATGTGAATAAGCGAATGGCAATACACGGTTGAGTCATAGTGACCAGTATGTAGACGTGGTGAAGTTTGGAGGTTCTACTATACCCGTGACGGTGAAGAATCAGCGCAATTCTGATGTAATGGGGAAGTTATCACTAAATCTCTGCCAAGATACTTGCTGTACATTGTTCTGGCGTATAATACGTTCTACACACAAGTGTACAAGTGGGTTTGATGTTAATTCAGTTCACATATGACTACGTACAGGGTGGCGCCTTAGAGAGCTCACATTGTGACCACGTACACAGTGGCGCTTTAGAGGGCCCACATTGTGGCTACGTACACAGTGGCGCTTTAGAGGGCCCACATTGTGGCTACGTACACGGTGGCGTTATTATATTATTATTATGATATCAATTTCACGTGTCACTGAAAATGAGGCTATATAAAGTATATGTTGTATCTACTACTGCTGCATTGAGACTAAACCATACATAACTTCTGCTGTATCTAGACTGAAATCATACGGAACTGCTGTTGTATCTAGACTGAAATCATACGAAACTGCTGTTGTATCTAAACTGTTGCATCGACACTTAAACCATATAGAGCTGTTGTTGCATCGAGACTGAAATCATATAGAGCTGCTCTTGCATCGAGACTGAAATCATACAGAACTGCTACAGTATCGAGACTGAAATCATACAGAACTGCTACAGTATCGAGACTGAAATCATACAGAACTGCTACAGTATCGAAATCATACAGAACTGCTGTTGTATCGAGACTGAAATCATACAGAACTGCTGTTGTATCGAGACTGAAATCATACAGAACTGCTGTTGTATCGAGACTGAAATCATACAGAACTGCTGTTGTATCTAGACTGAAATCATACAAAACTGCTACAGTATCTAGACTGAAATCATACAGAACTGCTGTTGTATCGAGACTGAAATCATACAGAACTGCTGTTGTATCTAGACTGAAATCATACAGAACTGCTACAGTATCGAGACTGAAATCATACAGAACTGCTACAGTATCGAGACTGAAATCATACAGAACTGCTACAGTATCGAAATCATACAGAACTGCTACAGTATCGAAATCATACAGAACTGCTGTTGTATCGAGACTGAAATCATACAGAACTGCTACAGTATCGAGACTGAAATCATACAGAACTGCTGTTGTATCGAGACTGAAATCATACAGAACTGCTACAGTATCTAGACTGAAATCATACAGAACTGCTACAGTATCGAGACTGAAATCACACAGAACTGCTGTTGTATCTAGACTGAAATCATACAGAACTGCTACAGTATCGAGACTGAAATCATACAGAACTGCTACAATATCGAGACTGAAATCGTGTATATGCAGAACTTCTACTGCATCAAAGCTGAAACCAAGCAGGACACACGCAGCATCCAAACTGAAAGATTATGCAAGATATAAATTGTCGAAAGTGAAAGCTTATGGAGCTGATGTTGGGCTGAACCTTCCAAAGCATTTGTCAAAGCAAAGCACTGAAAGAGGGTATGACATATGTTGTATCGCAAATAAAAGCTTATAGATCACCCATTGAGTCGAAAATGAAACATTATGCATTTTATTACATGTGAGGTATCGGAATCGAAACATTATACAATGTATAACATGTGAGGCATTGGAACCGAAACATTATGCATTGTATAACATGTGAGGTAGGGGAACCGAAACATTATAAAACATCTACGACATGCTCATAGGTCATCTGTGCCTAACAGTACCGGGTAGAAAATATATTGAAATACTATAGAATATCGGAGGTGATCAAACAGAGGCTAATGAAACATCTGTTGTATGTAAACTAAAACCGTATAGAACCGTATATGTTGCGTTCAAATAGAAATTTTTAAAAAAATAGCTGATACATCGAAACTAGAACTCAACAGAATATCTGTTGTTGTTTCATAACGGAAAACTCACCATCCTTTCGCTCAAATAAAAGAAAGATCATACTGTATCGACCATGTGGCTTGGCTATGTATACGCTGTACCCTGCAGAAAAGCTGACCCATACATCAGGCTTATTGTTTTCCTCATCGACACCGGCATCTGGTCTGTAAAATAACAGTTTACATTTCCCAGGAACTTAATATGGATTTAGCAATAAATCCCTCTAACTCGCCGAATTAGGATTAGCCCGATTAGGATTAGCCCGGGAAGCCATCCCTCATCGACATAGAATATAATCTAGTAGTACTTCATTTATAGCTTAACGTCAAAATCAATGCCTGCTAATTCATTTAGAAGGCTCTAAACGGGGGAATGGCAATTCTTGTCTGCAATAATGTCTACGCGATCGACAGCAGCTAGTAGCGTTAATTGTAGGCTGCAGTTTGCATTTATAGAAGAAATCACATTAACGTCCGATAACAGATGTGGATAAAGGCCAAGGCGATGAGAGCAGTAAGGTGTAATCAGGTGACGGATGAATGTCGATATAGAGATTAAGGGTTTCAGTTAGAGGGTAACATTTAGAGGGTATAACAGCTCGTGATTAATAAAGAGGTTACAATCCGTCAGACTCTATGGCAACAAAGACGTTAAAAGTGACGATTTCTAAAGACAACTAAAGACAAAAGAGAGAAGACAAGACAAAGACATATTTATTGCCATTGCCAAATGGACTCTTCAGAAATATTTGTTCTAATTGTTTTTCTCACAAAGATTGCGAAACTGTATTGACAGTAATAATCTGTACAACAAAACACATTGGCACCATGAGCTTTTTTTTTACCTTAGGGATAAATATTCAATAAATGGGAAGTGAGAGCCGTTGATTTCCAAAACACAATCAGTGTTAACAGTTATTGCAAGGATAACTGCGTCATTATGTTAGGTTGTCATTAGCGGTGTTGTCATCAAACTGGTGGAAAGACATAATGATAATAAATAATGATTTTTACTAGTGTTTTTTATTTTATTATTTTTGTCCATTTTAGTACACTACATGTGAAAGGTTTAAAACTTAAGAAGAGGCACCACAGGTGTCTGAGTTCTACACGAGGCACCACAGGTGTCTGAGTTCTACACGAGGCACCACAGGCGTCTGAGTTCTACACGAGGCACCACGGATGTCTGATCTCTACACGAGGCACAACAGGTGGCTGAGTTCTACACGAAGCACAACAGGTGGCTGAGTTCTACGCGAAGCACTACAGGTGTCTGAGTTCTACACGAGGCACCACAGATGTCTGAGTTCTACACGAGGCACCACAGGTGTCTGAGTTCTACACGAGGCACCACAGGTGTCTGAGTTCTACACGAGGCACCACAGGTGTCTGATCTCTACACGAGGCACAACAGGTGGCTGAGTTCTACATGAGGCACCACAGGTGGCTGAGTTCTGCACGAGGCACCACAGGTGGCTGAGTTCTGCAAGAAGGACCACCGATGTCTGAGTTCTACACGAGGCACAACAGGAATCTGAGTTCTACACGAGGCGCCACAGGTGTCTGAGTTCTACACGAGGCACCACAAGTGGCTGAGTTCTACACGAGGTGGCTGAGTTCTGCACGAGGCACCACAGGTGGCTGAGCTCTATACGAGACACCACAGGTGTCTGAATTCTACTCGAGGCACCAGAGGTTGCTGAGTTCTACACGAGGCACTACAGGTGGCTGAGTTCTGCACGAGGCACCACAGGTGGCTGAGTTCTACACAAATATGAAGGCGAGCTTCTTTTCACTATTCCTTACACTTCCTGGCGCAACGCTAAGCTATTCGACTAAGGCACTCTGAAAAATACAGCTGAAGGTATTCTTATTAAAGCCACCGATTATTTATAGCACTGCTGAGCTTTATGCCTAAAGTAGATGTCCTTTGACAAATGTATGCATTTGAAAATAGCCAGTTTAATTTGAGTTAATTCAGGTTTTAATATCACAAATATCATCTTCGTGATTAGGAACACTTTCTTGAGGCAACTATTTACGTAGTTTAGAATCTCAATATTGAATCTTCCTCCTCAAAAATGAACCCATGAATCAATAATTAAAGAATATTCATATAGAAAACAATGACTATTGGGTATTATAGTCAATTGCAATGTCGTTAAGAAAATTAATTGTGTTAAACGTTTTGAAGCATTAACATGCTTTACATTCCAGGATCAAACAAATTTACTTCATCCTGTTTAGTAAATATCTGTTTTTCAATTTCAAAGTTTGTTATAAATATGTGTGTGATATTTCTGAGCACGGATTGATACACTAATTCGATAAATGTATCAATAAATATATGTATACGTATGTTTTGCCCCTTAAGCTACATATACCATCATGTGACTGCACAAAATCTACACATATCCACTGTTTATATGGCCGACCGTCTTTTTTAATAACACGTTTGTTTTATCATGTAAGGGTTAGCTAAAGTCTGTATATTTACCTCTTTTACAATTCTTTATAATTATCCTTGTTAAAATAATGCGAAAAACTGTCCTCTATTATCGATCATAGTTTGTTGGTTTATTCCATCTCCTGCGCATTACTAGCACCACAGAACAGTAAAACAAATTATTTCTTCGCTTTTAGCTTAGGAATTAATAACCAGTTAATCAGAAGCTCGGATGTCTAATACACTATAGTCCATTTCTTGTCGCCAGTCGCCTTTACTCAACCGCCTGTAAAATCACTCAAACTCATTAACAAAATTGCCTTTAGTCAGTGGCACATAACAACACAAGCTCCACACATAGGGTATGTTAGAAGTTCATATTCGTGCGCAGAAAATTAAGTTAGAACACTTTTTTCGACGACAAGAATTCGTTGCCTTGAGTGACGCCATAATTATTAAAAAACCGGTAGCATTCTGAATGTTAGGGGGAGGTCTGTTCACGGAGACAGCAGTGTAGGCTGTGTTCCTGCCCGGCCTTTATTATAATCACTTGTTGGTGCAGCCATTGTAAAACAAATTAATCTCTACACCCACTGTCCAGCATGTTGTTGTGTAATTATGATGTTACCCGAAACAATGAGGTATTGGTACCGAAACCAGGCTTATGATGGTTAATACTTCGAATTAGAAAAGTATTCTAACTGCATTTTCCATGCAATAATATAGATGTATCAATGTGTAGAGCTTGTGGTGTTATGTGTCAATCACCAAAGGCAACCTTCATAGCGAGTATAACTGATTTTACAGTCACCTGAATATAGGCGACTCGCTAAAAGAAATAGACTATAGTAGCTTACAACGTTGGATGCACATACATGATATCCCTTACTTCAGTGTCGTACAAATGAGTTGTTGGACTGACGGACCCGTTCATTAAGGCATCGTCATCTTTATTCGATTGCCGTCATCCCTTTATCATTTCCCTGAAGCGTGATCAGTCTGTATGAGTTCTCTTTTTTGGTGGAAACAATGGCTTCTGTACATCGATGTGTGTGTTTGCAGGCGAACCCAATCCATGACTATCTATATATTTTTCGCTGTTTATTTTACGGTGGTGTAGGCGTGCTTTAGGTTGCACCAGTGTTGCTTTTTCCTGCCTTGGCGAGTATGGCGAGTATGTTTGGGCCACAAGGTGATCTTAAACACATACGTCTGATAAAGCCGTTAAAGGCGTCAGTTCCACTTCATTTTGGAAGCCATTTTGTATGTAAAATTCTGTCTCATAAGATGAAAATTCAACTATATCTTAATTTTTTGTTAACAAATCTTTTCTTTCTTAATGGCCAAAAACATCTACCATCGTTATCCTCCAAAGCCTATTAACTTTAAAAACAATTCAAAGATGCCTGCACAGTGTTTAGTCGGCTACATGACTGAATTTTGTCTGTAACTGCCTTAACAGCTGCCAGAAAAACTTGCCTCTAAAGCTTCATCGATATGTCACATTTCCAGGTGTTTAATGCCTGCCAGCTGATGCCGACTTCTACATGCCACGAGTTTCATTATTCATCATTACGTTCATCGCCCCTGTCATCATCCACATTTTTAATGAACAGCACCTTGCAAACACGCAAAATATAACTTAGAATTAACGTACTTAGCCAGGTCGATCTAGTAGGGTATTATTGCAAAAACCTTGCCCAATGTCTCGATTCGAGCCAGGCAAATGAACTAGCCGGCATGAATTTTATGGTCAAGGCCTTAGACAATTGCTACTTTAGGATATTTTAATGTTTGATGACGTCACTGATGACGTAATTGATGATGTCATTGATGATGTCAGGCTGCGGGTTTTTTGCTGCAGCAGCGAGAGAAGAAGGGTACAGAAAATTTTAAATAACTTTTGATGATGGAAAGTTGTACTTCTACTGTCAGATTCTAAAGCCGATTAAGAAAACCGTGTCTGATTCATGCCGAGATATCCATCAGGCCCGGTGTTCAACACACAAGACGATCTGTTCCCATAATCTAGCCGTCTGTGCTTGCAAATGAATGCATTATGATTTCAATATTAAGACAGCACCTTAGAAATTCTCTAGCTTGCTTCTGTACTTGTTGTTATGACGACCTTGACGAACTGAACCAACAGAAAACGAACAAATAATGGAACAAATCTGGTTGTGACGACAGAGGAATTCTCTTGTCCAGCGGACCAGGCTGAAATCAGACTTCACGGCTTTGCCTCTGTGTTACATAGCTGGTATTTTGCTTATTTATCTATTTATTTCGTTATTTCATTTACATTGCCAACCAGGTCAATGAGCGACTGTAGTCGGAGTGGCCGGAATAAACCACGGACCTTCGGTAGACAGCTGACAAACCTTTTTGACTTAAAAGAGATCACAAAAAAGCACGAGCTGGATTCGAACACGTATTCTCAGTGGCTGGCGGAAACTGAAAAATAATATATTGATAATTTCTTTTCATTTTCATCAGCAATCCCTGACTTTGGGTTTGGCTTTGATGAAGCCTTATTAGAATTTCCACAACCATCTTTAAACAAAAAGCGTTGTGGTATCCTCGAGGGTAATACTACAATATCCTCGAATGTATAT
This sequence comes from Liolophura sinensis, assembly GCF_032854445.1. Taxonomy (NCBI): domain Eukaryota; kingdom Metazoa; phylum Mollusca; class Polyplacophora; order Chitonida; family Chitonidae; genus Liolophura; species Liolophura sinensis. The sequence goes on along the minus strand of NC_088296.1, from coordinate 1,871,751 downwards.
ATATATATGTTTTTTTACTGAATCTAACCCGGATAAACCCAAAGGCTACGTCTGATACAAATCTGCGGAAATTAAAGTTTGAATGGAAAATGGGCCCCAGGGTTAAGGTAAAGAAACTTTCAAGAGAAGGCTACTTCGTTTAATCCCAGCGTTCTGGCGCCAACGCATGTCACTGCCGAGTGTATCAGAAACAGAAAAAAATCATGTTGCGTTAAGAAGATATCCGGATGAAGATTTTGTTCATTAAATAAAGTAACGGTATCATCGTTTTTACGCATTTTGGATGTAGTACAAATACTAGTGCTGAAAACTGGCTTAAATTTCTCCGTGTCTCGAACCCGATTGCCGGTGACTTCATGACCTGCGGGGGTCGAGAGCTCAAAACTGTTTACTGTCTTCGTAAAACAGTGGAGAAAATATCGCAAGAAAACGTTTGATTATATACCTACCCATGATGTTCTGCAATTTACAATTTAAAGTTTCTGACTATTGCCATAGCCAGACAAGATGTCTTGTTATCGAGTATTTGAGATTTTTACAGTAATTTGACAGGAAACACGTTATTACCTCATGGTTAATTCCAGTTACAAACATAAAAGCCTGCCCATAACTATGCCCGGGCTAAGTATAGTCTTTAATAAAACGAGAAACTAAATTTCTGTTACAATGGGCATGATAAAATCTTCCCAGATCTTCCATCTTCCGTTGTAATTATAGATGATTTCACACCAGATCATCCTCTCTTTTCAAAAACGTCCATGGCTACTATTTAGGGAAAGCGTTACTTAAGAAAGACTTTGTTCAGGCATTCGGCAAAAGAAGTAACTCCTAAAAATTACATTTTCCGCTTTAAAAGTGACGTTCCTTTGTAATTCAGACTTAACACGCCGCCTTTGGGGGTGGAATAATGTTTCTAAGGGCTGGCTCGAATTAAAGGATTTTATCCTTGCTAATTGTTGGGCTGGCAAATTAATCACAACTTTGAAAAATCGTGCAAAGAAAAAAGTGTAAAGGGTGCTGCAGGGTAGATTCGACCGGTTTTAATCCACTTGAAAGCAGAAACACTCAGTGTTTTTATAATGACAATCCCTCAGGCGAATATCATGTTCAAGAAGTAACCGTTTTTAACATGTCTCTAAAAGGGTTCCACAGAAAACTGCTTTGACTTAGAGGAACTTACTGAAGTTTTGTTCACTAATCAATTTACATAAGTGTCCTGAAAGGATGTTCCTGTCTTCATTTAGGCCTAACTGTGCACGCCCATGCGCATATTGTAATGAATTGGTTTACACAAAAATATATTCAAACAACCACGGAATAAATACATCTTCGCCACCAAAGATCTGGAATTTTAAAAAATAATTTTACGTGTATTAATCTACTTCCGTTGTTTTGCTACCAACACGATTTGTTACTGGTTTTCAACAGGCTGTGCCAAATTCCAATCGTCCATACTTTTCATTTTGATTTTGTAAGTGAAAGTTTCTTCTTCATAAACGTCCAAGGATGCATATTCAGTTAAAAAAAAACACTGAAAACGCAAAAGAATGAAATTGGTGGATATGTTTATATAATTATATTGAGACAAACTTAGCACTGTGATGTTTAAGACGTGTACTTAGGAACCCGTGTTACAAAACTAATAGGGGCTTCCTTGGCCCAGGGGGTTAGCCCGCCAGAACGGCGCAATTACCAAAAGGCGTCTCACCAGTGAGGTCCATTGGAGTTCAAGTCCAGCTCATGCCCCCTTCCTTTCCATCCGTATGGTCGTGGCCCAATTTGTTTTGAAAAAGAGGCTGTGCTCAGTAAAGATGTCGTACATATACGATGATCGTACATAAATAAATGTCGTACTCTGCTTTGTGAAACTCGGCCTTGGGTCCCTCGTATGACCATTTGCCAACTATCACACTGACTTTCGCTGATCTAGTTTTTTTTCTGTATGCTGTACTCTTTTATACTCGATATATGTAATTGATCATTTTGTCCCAAAGCTACATACAAGCAGTTTGATCAATTTTACAGCAGGTACCTGCAAAATACAGTTGTTGCGCGACATGCTTGACATACGGACTACAGAAGGATTTACATGCCTTTCTATTTTTGTAATCCCGATGCGTTGGGACTACCACCGTCTTTAGATCGGTTAAATTGATTGGTGTACAAGAAAGATGCCTGGAGCGATACAGGATTTCCTCGTGACTTGAATCATTCAAGGCAATCATTCAGTTTTCTAGATAAGGTGACTAGCTTGCCAGCCAGAGTGTTGTTTCCACACGGCTCTCTTTCCACAGACAAGGCATGGCTCTCTGGTGGCTCCGCGCTAATTGTGTATCCCCGTCTTTTAATCAGCGATCGCACCCCATCTCCGTTATTCCCGGAGACATGGCGTAATAACACGACTGTGTTCCAGGCTAGCCGCTGCAGTGTTCGCATCAGTTGACGGATAATCGCGGAAATAGGAATGAATTTGATACAGAAATGCATCGGATTATTTCGTGCAAATCTCGAGAGTCTAGATTTCCTCTCATCCAAGTAATCTGCAGCTATGATGATGCCAAATGACATGTGCCCGCTTATCACACAGGATTTCATTAGCCGAAGACAGAGCTGCCATCATGATAATGCTTTAGGAAATTACAACATGTCTTCCCACAGGGTCCTTAATTATCGAATTTCTTATTCCTCCTAAACTGTGGACAGGATGGAAGTGTGGGTAGGGAGGCAATAACATCACGCAAAATTTAGTCAGGCACAGCAACTACATATATTCCCAATCAATCCAATTTTGAATTCGTCCACTCGAAATGCTACTTACGCACACTCAACTCCTTTCAGCTGTGTTATAAGACGATTATTGTGATTTCCTAATAAGGTTCTTCATTAAAATACAGTTCAGCAGAAGGAGGTCACTTCCTGTCTAGTGTGCGTCAAAATCTGCATAATATGCTAAAAGACTTACACCAAGTGGAGCAAAATCTGAGCAGTGACAACAGTGTAATAATAGTATCAAATTACACACACTCTTGTATCATGGCCTAAGCAGCTGGGACATTTCATCTAACTGTTCATATAAGTTCTAATATTGTGTCCAGCAAAACGGCTTCTAGCAACATGGATAAAGAGGGCAGAATTGGGGCGGAGTGGCGTAGTGCAGGGATGCGAGGAGGCATTATTAGACTGCTTTATACAGAGATACGGGGGCCTCCGTGACCAAGGGGGTCAACAATGACCCAAGATTCTCTCACCAGTTCGTTCACTGTGACTTTCACCCCAGCTCACGCTGTCTTCCTCTCCGGCCTGCGCATAGTCATGGGCTTCCGCCAGGTTTCCTCTCACAAAAATGCTGACCGCCGTCGCATAAGTGATATTCTTGAGTACGGCGTAAAACACCGATCAAATGAATAAATAAAGATACCTGGGCACAGTTTTAAAGACTACAGCATCTGGACTAAAACCAGAACACTACTAACATATATAATCTAAAGGCCGAATACTAAATGCAGAGCCTGTTAAGTTAAACTGTACAGTTCTGTAAGGGTAATACTTTACTTACTGATGGTCAAAAGCGATAGAATGTCCATAATATAACATGTCAGGGCACCATATCTAGACAGTATACTCACAAATAACGGTATTTTTGTTACATCTATATATATATATATATATATATATATATATATATATATATATATATATATATATATATATATATATATATATATATATAATTTAGACCTACAGCAGAGAGAGAGAAACCAGAGTAGCGGCGACACTATGATAGGTGTACTGCATAGAGAGAAAACAGAGTAGCGGCGACACTATGATAGGTGTACGACATATAGAGAAAAACCGGAGCAGCGAATGTCAGTGTGATAGACGTACAGCATATAGAGAAAAAAAAAGCAGCGGCGACACTATAATAGGTGTACAGCATAGAGAAAAACAGAATACCGACGACACTGTGGTAGACGTGCAGCATAGAGAGAGAAACCAGAGCAGCGACGACACTGTGATAGACGTGCAGCATAGAGAGAAAAAACAGAGCAGCGAAAAAAAGCAGAGAAAAAAGAAGAGCACCGACGACAGTATAACAGCAGGCACATTGTCACTCGTAGCGTGATCATTTGGTGAAATACGGCCTCCTGTCAATTTACCTCAGTTGGGGTTTTATTCTTACTCTTTATTAAAATGCATGATGGTACCATTTTTAACCCCCCCCCCCTAGCACCATGGCTTAAGCAGATTAGGTAAAAACAAGGAGTAATATTAATTGCCATTTATTAGACGTCAGTGGTCAAGAATTACTCAAAATGCTATATTGTCATCGCATTCAACATAATAACATTAAAACATTTTAAACAATCTGCCAAGCTGGTATATTGACATATTTCAGGTAACACCCGGCTTTAATTTATTATTTGTTTTAATGTTATTCTAGAATCAGCCATTCTATCTGGATACATTTTTTGATTTTTATTGTACACGTACCATACATTTTTTCTGTGTATTTTTGTATTTTGACATGTTCCATTTTTTTCATCCCTGTTCAATTTATTATTTCTTTTCCTGCTTTTCCAGCATCATTATTTCAATACTGCCTTCGTGGATTTTCGGAAGAAAGTACTTCTGGAACAGTATGCAGTGCATTACTTGTGTAGGCCTAGGTTTGCGTGTTCCTCCATCATATAAATAGAAGGCTTTGGTCAACCGCAATGGACGCATAAAGCTTTATTGCTCGGTTAAGTGCCCCGTGTCCTCGCATTACATCCGGGGGATTTAGGAAGGATTAAATCATATGCTTATCGATTGGTTATTGCTTACAGAATTTCGGTTAGTCGCGCGACCATTAGGCTAATAACAAACCTCGGGAACGCGTGACAATCACATGACCTGCGAACATTTCAAGCAAATCTGTAACGATTTTCCGATTATTAGTGGTTGTTACCAGAGATTTAGCTGGAGAAAGAAAACCACAACCCGGTTTCTACAGTTAGTGACTCGCGATGTAGTAATATGCTATTCCGTTGACGCTTTTCAGAGAGTATGACTTTCACATGGAGTGGGGAGAGACATCATGCCGATTAAGCAAGATAGCTTAGCAGTCAAGACCATCAAGGGCCACTCCATGACGGGGGTTCATTTTGTTCATTCCACGAAAACATGACGACCAAAAAGCTACCTGAAAATGCATCAAACCATGTACACTTCATCTGAGGCATGCATGCAGAAATAAACAGATTTCATAAAATAAATGAAAACATAAATCGAAAGTTGTTGGATCTTGTGTTGGAAGACACAAACATCCAGTTGGTTACAGAAATCCAAAATTGCGGAAATCATCAGGCGATACAGGCATATAGATTTTCATGACATAGAGGCTTTTAAAAAGTGAGCAATCATACGTCGTGGCATGTATCGGGAGTAGAAGGGACCAATAACTGTTAAGGCGACTCCATACCTCACAATCTCAAGTTTATCATGAAGAAAAAAAATACGTCAATGCCGCCGGATGTGACAACCGATATGTTATCAAACTTATTTATTGGACTCGCAGATATTCATCTCTGATTTTCCTCCGTTCATTCAATAAACACTGGTAGAGAGCGTTGGTGGCGACGTTGGGTTATCATTTAAGCCTAAACATCTATAAATATTTATTAATATATATTTTATCATTCTTTGTAAAAAAAACTTCAGACAATTTCTAGCGTACGTGTGCTGAGACACGGGTTGAATCTTAGACCGGAATCTCTAGATTCACCCTCTGTTCTTGAGTCTTGACAACAATTCTAACAAGAATACATTCTAAAAAATGCACAGAGCATCAATAAAAAGGGCAGATAAATAAATAAAACAATAAATGTGTAAGCGTGGATGATAAAAGCTCCAATTCCTATACGTGTTAAACACACACTACGTAATGAAGAAAGTACCATAGGGCCATGTTGATTCGTCTTTTAGGGAAGTCTTAAACGATAGTGACTAAAAATACTCATGTACCCGAGTGATTTTTTACACTGCCTAAATCATACGTGGCAAAAACATTTGACATAAACTGTTCTATTTTATACAGTGAATTTGGGCTATGTATACCTACAAGGTTGAAAACTGTATGTAACTCGTTCGTGAATTATAAACTTTTGCCTTATACACGCTGCTCCAGTTAAATTATGTCCGATATCTGCATGCATATTTCGTGGATCTTTGGTGACATGCGATAACTGAAAAGGACATCATCGCGATAGAACATGCCGTGGTATTTGCATCGCCAAGGCAGTGGTTTGCACGAGGGAATTATGCAAGGCTGGGGTGGCGGAGTGATGAACAGCTTTATAAGATCCAGGCCACATAGCAGTGTGAATTATTTCACCATGGATTCTGTCGAGGACGAGATATTCCTCATGCTGATTTTGGTGTCTCTATAGACTAAGTTTTCCGTCGAATTGTACTTTCCAAAATATATGAATGTACACTATCTGTAGTTTCTCTGTAGTTTCCTAAAAAACGAAACTAAAGCTTGACAGTAGAGTGACGTAACAACTATGGTTTAACTCCGGATAAACACCAAGACCTAAAAGAACAATGACTTCCTTAAGGGTATTCACAATGGCGGTGGTTTGCAGGGTTCACATGAGCCATCTGACAAGCGTACCGTTTCGTGAAAGAGAGTTAAATGGGAAGCTTTCTGAGATCCACGACATAGGGGTATTAATGATACTGAAAAGCTGTTTTTAATTTTTTCATCCCCAACACAACGCCCCATCCCTCTTCAGTTAAATCAACAATGGTCAAAAACCTTCATCCTTGAATTTCAGCCCATTATAAAACAAACTTTGACTCAATACGCCTCCCCCCACCCCCCCATCTTCTCTCTAAGCACCACTGGTCACAGAATCTCCATGGAAGATTTCCACCGATTTATATCATCAATATCCCCCAGAGTGTCAATTTTCTATTTCCTTCTCTACCATTCATTCCATTCTTAAGGGCTTAGTTTTCAGCCCAGGGCGTGTCCATCACCGACTTCTATACCCGCCCCCAACCCATGCCGTGTAAAACAGCTTGTAATTGAGGGTTTTGCCTCTGGACGTTTGCACTCGAATATCGGCTGATCGGATAGACCATTAGCAACGGAAATCGCCGATTAGATAAAACTTATCGATGTGCTCGCTGGGTTGTTCTCTTGTAAAGGTTAGGCCAATGGGATAACCTGCTATTTACATTGACTCTGCTAATGCATTTATCGATGTTCGCTTTTGGCGTGATATTCCTTGTTTTCCACGCAATGATGGGGACAAAAGCGCAGTTCTAAGAGACACATAACCTAAATGCAAATGAAATCCAATGCACATTTTCTCGTATCTTAAACACATCAATAAGTTATAAATTTTGCACTCCATTTACATAACTGTAGCTTTTTACAAACGTATGAGTTTGTTCGAGTATATTTTTACATGTCAAAAAATACCTGTGCGAGGATCCAAAATAGTTGACCACTGTATTGTTTCTGATAATTAGGGGTTTTGTTTTTCCTGATTTATTGTTTGCCTCTTTTTTGGTGGAAATTTGCATGAAATCATCCTGTTAGCAGGGAACATAATACACATATTCCTACGAGTATTTAAGCGATGTCGGAGTAACTCTCCAGACAAAGAAGGTTAAAAAAACTGTACTTTCTGCCTACCAGTATTTAGGCGATGTTGGAGTAACTCTCCAGACAGCAAAGGCTAAAAAGCTGTACTTTCTGCCTACCAGTGTTTGGGCGATGTTGGAGTAACTCTCCAGACAACAAAAGCTAAAAAAGCTGTAGTTTCTGCCTACCAGTATTTAGGCGATGTTGGAGTAACTCACCAGACCACAAAAGTTAAAAAACCTGTACTTTCTGCTTAGCAGTATTAAGGCGATATTGGAGTAACTCTCCAGACAACAAAGGTGAAAAAGGCGTACTTTCTGCCACCAGTTTTTAGGCATTATTAGAGTAACTCTCCAAACAACAAAAAGATAAAAAGCCGTACTTTCTCTACCAGTATTTAGACGGTGTTGGAGTAACTTTCCAGACAACAAATGTTCAAAAAGCTGTAGTTTCTCCCTACTAGTATTTAGGCGATGTTGGAGTAGCTCAACAGACAGCAAAGGTTAAAAAGCTGTACTTTCTGCCTACTAATATTTAGATGATGTTGGAGTAGCTCAACAGACAGCAAAGGTTAAAAAGCTGTACTTTCTCCCTACCAGTATTTAGACCGTGTTGGAGTAACTCTCCAGACAACAAATGTTCAAAAAGCTGTAGTTTCTGCTATGCACCTCCAGACAATAAAGTTTTAAAAAGCTGTAGTTTCTTCCTACCAGTATTTAGATGATGTTGGAGTTGGATATTGGATGATGCTGGAGTAACTCTCCAGACCACAAAGGTTTAGAAAGCTGTAGTTTCTGCTATGCATGTATACGAAATCCTCACATACCACCTAAATTGACTGAGATGTGGGTTGTCCAACATACGGTTGTCAAGTCTGTCTAACGCTGATATATTATATTTTGTATTATTTAATATATAGTTCTTAGCTATAAAAATGTAAGAATTTTGATTTGATTGATTTTTTGGCTGATGTTTTACGACGCACTTATTTGACTTATAGCACGGCGGACAGTATTACGCTCAGCGGAAACCGGCGTCAGAATTTTGATTTGATTGATTTATTTGGATGGTGTTTCGCGACGCACTTATTTGACTTATAACACGGCGGACAGCATTACGGTCAGCGGAAACCGGCGTCAGAATTTTGATTTGATTGATTTATTTGAATGGTGTTTCGCGACGCACTTATTTGACTTATAGCACGGCGGACAGTATGACGGTCAGCGGAAACCGGCAGGAGAATTTTGATTTGATTGATTTATTTGGCTGGTGTTTTACAACGCAGTTATTTGACTTATAACACGGCGGACAGTATGACGGTCAGGCGAAAACCGGCAGGAGAATTTTGATTTGATTGATTTATTTGGCTGGTGTTTTACAACGCAGTTATTTGACTTATAACACGGCGGACAGTATGACGGTCAGGCGAAAACCGGCAGGAGAATTTTGATTTGATTAATTTATTTGGCTGGTGTTTTACAACGCAGTTATTTGACTTATAACACGGCGGACAGTATGACGGTCAGGCGAAAACCGGCAGGAGAATTTTGATTTGATTGATTTATTTGGCTGGTGTTTTACAACGCAGTTATTTGACTTATAACACGGCGGACAGTATGACAGTCAGGCGAAAACCGGCAGGAGAATTTTGATTTGATTGATTTATTTGGCTGGTGTTTTACAACGCAGTTATTTGACTTATAACACGGCGGACAGTATGACGGTCAGGCGAAAACCGGCAGGAGAATTTTGATTTGATTGATTTATTTGGCTGGTGTTTTACAACGCAGTTATTTGACTTATAACACGACGGACAGTATGACGGTCAGGCGAAAACCGGCAGGAGAATTTTGATTTGATTGATTTATTTGGATGGTGTTTTACAACGCAGTTATTTGACTTATAACACGGCGGACAGTATGACGGTCAGGCGAAAACCGGCAGGAGAATTTTGATTTGATTGATTTATTTGGGTGGTGTTTTACGACGCAGTTATTTGACTTATAATACGGCGGACAGTATGACGGTCAGGCGAAAACCGACGTGAGAATTTGGATACAAAAATTGCGTGAGGAACACACTGTGGAAAAAGCGGATGTAAGCATGAAACGAGAGATGGTTTAGGTTATAAAATGATATATCCAGGTAAAACAAGTACTGAGTCTGAAGGTGACTTGTCGCTGGATGACCAATGACCAATCGCTAGATCATTTTTGATTCTCCGTTTTGTAGATAAATTCTGAACTTCTGGCGCTAAGACGTTGACTTAGAGTTGACCCATTTCCTTCACTTGCCCACAAAACTGCTCGCTATCGTTCGATTGAAACAATGTCGACTACGGAGTTATTCCGCAAGCAGATGCATAAAAAT